>NC_091216.1:19587613-19732613 GCF_040958095.1 Procambarus clarkii | reverse complement strand
AGGGAGAGAGACATAGCACTCCTGGCCGGCACTGTGTGTGGACACATGGAGGAAGCAGGGAGGGAGAGAGAGACATAGAGGAAGCAGGGAGGGAGAGAGAGACATAGAGGAAGCAGGGAGGGAGAGAGAGACATAGAGGAAGCAGGGAGGGAGAGAGAGACATAGAGGAAGCAGGGAGGGAGGGAGAGAGACATAGAGGAAGCAGGGAGAGAGAGAGAGACATAGAGGAAGCAGGAAGAGAGAGAGAGACATAGAGGAAGCAGGAAGAGAGAGAGAGACATAGAGGAAGCAAGGAGGGAGACACATAAAGGAAGCAGGGAGAGAGACACAGAGGAAGCAGGAAGAGCGAGAGACATAGAAGGAGTACAATAAACATGACGAGGAGGACTGTAGCGGTGCCAGGGGCCAGGGTGCCAGGGTGCCAGCCTCCCAGACAGTGGAGGGGTAGTCACAGGGCAACATGAAGGCAGTTGGTCACCAGGACGGGCTGGTCATCACCACAGTATCACACCCTCGCGTCCTTCACTCACAAGTCGCCACGCCAAAGTTGCGGAGTTTGTGTGCGCACGTGCGCGTGTGTTAACTCATTTAGTTGTCGTCTAGTGTTGCTTGCGGGGGTTGAGCTCTGGCTCTGGTCCCGCCTCTCGACCATCAGTCAACTGGTGTACAGATTCCTGAGCCTACTGGGCTCTATCATATCTACACTTGAAACTGTGTATGGAGTCAGCCTCCACCACATCACTGCCTAATGCATTCCACCTGTTAACTACTCTGACACTGAAAAAGTTCTTTCTAACGTTCCTGTGGCTCATTTGGGTTCTCAATCTCCACCTGTGTCCCCTTGTTTGCGTACCACTCGTGTTAAACAGTTTACCTTTATCTACCCTGTCAATTCCTCTGAGAATTTTGTAGGTAGTGATCATGTCTTCCTTAACTCTTCTGTCTTGCAGTGTCCTGAGGTTCAGTTCTAGTAATCTATCCTCAAAGCTCATTCCTCTCAGCTCGGGGAATAGCCTAGTGGCATACCTCTGAAACTTTTCTCACTTCGTTTTGTGTTTGACAAGATGTGGACTCCACTTGGGTCGCCTATCCAGTATTGGTCTCAGATGAGGCATACATAGTTCTGAATGATTCCTTACATGTGTGCGTGCGTGCCTGCGTGCCTGCGTGCGTGTGTGTGTGTGTGTGTGTGTGTGTGTGTGTGTGTGTGTGTGTGTGTGTGTGTGTGTGTGTGTGTGTGTGTGTGTGTGCGCGCACGCGTGTGTGTGATCAAGTAAATAATTTACATTTGTATGAATGTCTGTCCATCTATTTTGCTCACGTTGAACTTAATTGTGATATAGCACAGACAAACCGTCTGTTCACTGGGAACGAAACATTATGTTTAAGACAGTTAAGAGGTGACCACTCGTCATCACCTCCCTTCCTTAAGTAGAGATGTTGTGTACGGAACTGTTGGTCATCTCTGTGTTAAAATATAGTCAACATGGCTGGAGGTGGGACGGGCGGGAACCCTTAACGTTATCCTTTAGGAATAGTATACACGGGACTGGTGCCGCCGGCCACAGTTCACACCCATGCTGGGACTAAGCACAGGTAAGGTAACTATCCAGAGAAGGTACGAAGACTATGTAGCACTTGGAAGGATACATAGACTAGGATCTGGGAGAAGGTGCCCGGATAGTTGGCCCGTCTGGAGGTCGAACACTGGTCTTCAAGTAGCGAAGTCGTCCAAAAATAAAATAGAGAGCCATTATCACAACAGCGTGCTTACAAGGCCGGGTCGTTGAGCGGAGCCGACAGTGCGTCGCGGGAACTCTCTTGCCTCAGAAAATCACCTGCGTCCCAGAATCGATGCCAGAAATCCTTAATTTTGCGAAGCGAACATTTGTCTTAAGGCTGACACATCATAGCCCTGTAAACCCACACCGGAACTGTCTCTGTTGTTACCGTCTTACACCTTGTTACAAAGGTGTTACTTCGTTTTATACACTTTTTATAACGTATTAGAAAGTTGTTACAACTTGTTACAAGGTGTTACAACTTGTTAGATGGTGTTACAACTTAACAGCACTATGTCAGCGTCACCAATAATGTGTCAGCATGTATGCTGACGTCACAGAGTAGCACAGGTGTATGCTGACGTCACAGTGTAACACAGATGTATGCTGACGTGACACATCCTGACGCAACATCTGTATACCTAGGCGAGAGTACAACACACACACACATCCTGACTACAGAGGATACACACACATGTATCCTGACCACAGACGATACACACACATGTATCCTGACCACAGACGATACACACACATGTATCCTGACCACAGACGATACACACACACACACGTGTGTGTGGTGTGGGGAAAAAAAAAAAAGTAGTTAGTAAACAGTTGATTGACAGTTGAGAGGCGGGCCGAAAGAGCAAAGCTCAACCCCCGCAAAAACACAACTAGTAAACACAGTAAACACATGTACCCTGACTACAGAGTATACACACACACATGTATCCTGACTACAGAGTATACACACACACATGTATCCTGACTACAAAGAATACATGTGCTGGTATTGACCAGCCGTCATCGATACCGCAGGTACGCATCACCTGGTAGAATAATTTAGAGGTGAACTTCATACCTTGTCAGATTCCATCGATATTTAGTCAAGCAGCGCGGACAATTTTGTTACTTTAACTTGTGAGTTACATCAGGTAATGGTCGGGGCTCGCCACACCCCCGGCACCTGCCACCGGCTCGTCAAAGGCTGGCAAAGGTGTCAGTTGTGCAGGTGAGGTTTGGGCCACTTCCTGTTACCGTACTCTTATTGATTATCAGTCGTGGTTAAGCATCTTCCTCCGACGGCGGTCGAGTCTAGCTGAATAATATCACCTCCATAAACCTGTTATTGACTATGACGGAAACGGTTGGTTCAGTGGTAATGACACGAATCTTCGACAGTACTTAGCCTGAAAAGTTCTCCGTAGTTTTACACATTTGGCGCGACACATTTGCGTAAGGTACAACTTAGCGTTCTAGGAGATTGAGGAGGTAAGGTAATAGAGAAGATTGATTGATTGATAAAGATTAAGCCACTCATGAGGCGGCACGGGTATGAATAGCCCGTAAAATAGAGAAGGGCGACCACAGCCATATATAACCCATGTGGGTATGACGAGAGGTGAAGCTTACCGTCTCCACAAGATGGAGACTCCTGCCCTGCATGCTCAGTGGTCATCACGGTCTTATGGCAGTATATTCCTATACTTGATATACTTGATAAATATATACCTATATTTGATTCTAAAATGCTCTGATGAAGGCGAATTGAGCCGACAACGCGTTTACCATTCTCTCTTTTTCACATGTGGTTTTTGCTACTGCTATATATATATATATATATATATATATATATATATATATATATATATATATATATATATATATATATATATATATATATATATATATATATATATATAATGTTTCATTGAATATGACTGCATATTCTGTATTGATTATTTTCTTGTTTAGTGCTTCTATCCCTCTGACTAGTGTTCTAGCATCTTGGTGTAATTGGAAGAGTTCTCCAAAGGTTATCTTCGTTCTAGGTGAAGAAAAAGCAATAAATAACTGTAGAATGTATTACACTTATTATAAAATTCACACAACGTTTCAAACCTACATGGTTCATTCTCAAGTGATAAGAAAATACGTTGTAGTTTTAAATTTAGCTACTCAAAACGAAATGTCCATGTAGCACGGGCTATGGTGAGCCCGTAATAAGAAAAAACGTTGTTGTTGTTGTTAAAGCTTTAGCTACTCAGGCCGAAGTGTCCATGTAGCATGGGCTATGGTGAACCCGTAATTGAGTTTGGTTATACATGATAACCTTTTTCCTGTGATAAGAAAAAACAAGGCGTGTTAGATTTATACCAATAAGGGGTCAGGTGAAAGATTTATACCAATAAGGGGTCAGGTGAAGACAAGTAAATCTATACAAATGGGACAAGATTAAAGGAAAAGGTAAAGTGTAAAAGAAAAAAGGCGAAAATAGGGGACGATGCACATACATTAAGATTAATTAGGTGTAGTAGGCCTAGTATGTTGAGCAGTGTCTTCTGTGTTGGCATCTCCATGTTCCAGTCATGTTCTTACTCTCATGGTGGGTAGAGTGAATAGTTCCGTAATTTGGGTATTTATGGTGGGTTGTTCTATTTTTATATGGATTGCTTCAAGAATTTGTAATCTTCTTACATCCTGGGTTTTGTCTATTATGCAAGTGTTTTTATTCAACATTTCTCTTGTTAGGGTGATGTCATGGGCTTGTCTCGTGTGATATTTTGGGGCACCGGATTGAAGATGACAGGTCAAATGTTCATCAGCCTGGTCGATGTCATTCCTATGTACTTAAAAAAAGAGTACATTGGTGTGTGTGTGTGTGTGTGTGTGTGTGTGTGTGTGTGTAGTAACATACTGCATAAATTACTAAATTAGGCTTAGATTTTCCTGTTTTGAAGACCAAAAGACCAATGCGTTACGTTCCTTCGTTGTGTGATCCAATTGAAAACAAAATGCGTCGTTTTTAATTTTTATAGAAGTTTATCCTTTATCATCGCCGAATAATTATATTTCTAATGTAGTTCGGATTTGTTAGGCCACTGGTTATTGTGGGCTTGGACTACTGTATACTTTATATCCCCTCCCGCCACTCCTTCCCCCTCCCCCTGTGTTACGGTATCAACACCGTTGCTGGAGTGAGGACAGGGAATTTCGGCACCACCTAGGGACCTGCACGCCAACTCCAAGGCATTTGGTGAGACGCAGACAACGCCATCTGTTGGCGGAGGTGTGGCATCTGTGGAAAGCTCCTGTTTCATATGAGTCAGGTGGTGAGGTCGATGATGATAACTTTTGGTGAGTGACGTAATGGTATCAACGCCATCTAAATTGTGCATCTGATTACATTTCACAGTACCCTGGTGAACGGTTGCCATCCAATGTTCTTCCAGTATACTTTCTGTCTGGCTAATGACGTCTAATTTCACAGAGGTGACGTGAAGAGTCAATTGCGTTGTGGAAATCAGTTCACCTCAAGCAGTTCCGAACTCCTGACGTGGTCCTGTGAGAGGACAAGTGGCCGCCGTCGGTAGTAGCAGTGTGTTAGCTGTTGCACTTATGCAGTGTTGTGTGGACTGACGTACCCGGGATTAGGCCAAGAGGAGTTACGAGACGACAGTTGGGTTCGTCTGCTGAGAAGTGCTGCTAGTGTGTTGCTAGAGACTTCTGCCAGGGTGTTAGCTAGCACTGTACGTGATTATTTGTGACCCCTGTCAATGTGTTGCTGAAGCCCTCTGCCAGTGTGTTTCTGGAGGGCAGATGTGGGGTATTGGGACATGGTGACGATACGGTGTGTGGAACTGGCCTATGTTGAGGAAAGTGAAACTTGCCGGTGATTACCAGTGTGGACGACGTGTTCTTGAAGATAGTGAACTCGCCGGGATTTGGAGAACACTGCAGATAATTGAAGTGTCCTGGGTGAAAGCGACACTGTGTATATAAGTGTAGTTATACATAGATAATATGATGGTGAAGATGTAATTGCGTCGTGTTTAGTCCCTTTATTTTTTGCACTGCTACTTGCTACTGCCAATTCTTGAGAACTTAACATTGACGTGGGGTGGGAACATAGAAGAGCCTCTAAGGCACATTACGCAGAAAGATCGCGGTTACTGGCTCAAGCAGGCTGGAACACTTTGCCCTCTCCCGCCCCCCTCGTTCCCTCGGTCGGCCGAGCGGACAGCACGCTGGACTTATGATCCTGTGGTCCTGGGTTCGATCCCAGGCGCCGGCGAGAAACAATGGGCACAGTTTCTTTCACCCTATTCCCCTGTTACCTAGCAGTAAAATAGGTACCTGGGTGTTAGTCAGCTGTCACGGGCTGCTTCCTGGGGGTGGAGGCCTGGTCGAGGACCGGGCCGCGGGGACACTAAAAAAGCCCCGAAATCATCTCAAGATAACCTCAAGATAACCCCCCTCTTCTACCTCCCTCTTCTCTGCCTCCTCCTTTCAACCTCCACTTCCCTCCTTCTCCCTCACCCCTATTTCCTCCTCCTCCACCTTCCTAGCTCCCCCTCCCGGCCTCAACACACTTAAATTAGTCATCAAATAACCATGGGAGATGTGGGCCAGCGAGGACCTAAGTAAGAGGGCCATTGCTAATTCAGCGCCCGCTACAACAACCCGTGGAGAGCCCTCAGCACTTTCTTGCTATCGTAGAAATGTTCAATAAACACAACTGCATTTTTACCCGCGTGTTGCTTTTTATTATTATTGTTTGTCTCGTTCCGCAACTTCCGTAACTCGTCACGCGACGCTTTTATTGATTTGTTTACATCGTGTGGGAACCGACCTGTGAGATTTATATTTATTTAATTTACATGAATTTATATAGAATTTATATTTATGTTAATTTATATATTTCGATAGCAATTTGTATGATGTTTAGCGGACTGTGTTTCTGCAATATTCTCACAAATCAACTTCTTACACATTGGGGGGGGGGGTTTATATTAAATTTATATATATGCATCCAATCAAACTACATTATTAAACTACATATATTAGTAAATAAATTATGAGGCCTTATCTTATTGTACAGCAGGCTTAGTCCACCAGGTATGAACATGAATGATGACACCTAATAATCCTCTTGTGAGGCAAGCATCCACCATTCCTGTACTGATGTACCAAGATTAATTCTTGCTTCCTCTTCTATACCTGGTAAAAGGACACTTGCTGTAAAGCCGGAATCTTATAAATGACAACTATATCAGAGAAAACATTTGTTATATTATTAGATAAGGACCAAGGATTAATTACCTGTATTAAGTCGTTGCCTCGTGTCCTAACCGGAATTAATCATATCTACCTAACATTTCTGGCCAGGAATGACTTAGATAAGATTTCAGAAAGACACGTCCCTTGTTTAGATGTTGAGTGGGTGTTGATGATGGTATAAGTACTAATTTGATCTCCATAACACTTCGTCCAAGGGAGGAATATAGGAGCTCAATATGCTCCAGCGACTATGGTCTAACAACAATGGCTGACCTCCCTCACCACTGACGCCTTGGCTCTCCTTGTCCAGATGTCAATATGTGGTAGAAGGGTCACATTTACTTTATTTTGGTACTGATAATTAAGTTAATTCCAGTGATATGTTTTTATGGTGTTAAGTCAAAAGACTACTGTATTTAAGAATAATATTTCAAGAGAATAGCTGGTGAATTTATAGCGCTATGTGGCAATGATATCTCGTTTTCTATTATGGAAAATTCCACTGTGCTACATTTTCTATGGGTTAACTTGTGTATACAACAGCAGCAATATTATCTGCTGATTGTATTTAATATTAGTAAATGGTGTCGGGTTTTAAGACACAGCGTGAGGCTTTTGTTGATTTCAGTGTGAGGCTTTTATTGATTTGTTTTCAGCGTGAGGCTTTTGTTGATTTGTTTACAGCGTTAGGCTTTTGTTGATTTGTTTACAGCGTGAGGCTTTTGTTGATTTGTTTTCAGAGTGAGGCTTTTATTGATTTGTTTTCAGCGTGAGGCTTTTGTTGATTTGTTTACAGCGTGAGGCTTTTGTTGATTTGTTTACAGCGTGAGGCTTTTGTTGATTTGTTTACAGCGTGAGGCTTTTGTTGATTTGTTTACAGCGTGAGGCTTTTGTTGATTTGTTTACAGCGTGAGGCTTTTGTTGATTTGTTTACAGAGTGAGGCTTTTGTTGATTATTTATAGCGTGAGGCTTTTGTTGGTGAGTTGTGGCAGCCAGTTACTGCGTCTGTGGCCTTGGTTACTGACCAGTCCGTCCTCTTCAGCGTTAACAACGTCACTAAACTGGTGTACTAAATTGCCCGAACCTAACCCAACCCCTAACCCAACCGAGGACCCAAGGACGGAAAACGGGACACGTTGCATCAATTTTGCAAGCCAATATGATTTTAGTACACCAGCTTTTGGTCGTAGGGGATTTTTACGTCAAAATGTGATGGTGCTATTAGTGTCGGGGGTGTCTGACACCCCCAGCAGCCACCTGGCGCGCACACGCCGCCAGCAGCCACCTGGCGCGCACACGCCGCCAGCAGCCACCTGGCGCGCACACGCCGCCACCAGCCACCTGGCGCGCACACGCCGCCACCAGCCACCTGGCGCGCACACGCCGCCACCAGCCACCTGGCGCGCACACGCCGCCACCAGCCACCTGGCGCGCACACGCCGCCACCAGCCACCTGGCGCGCACACGCCGCCACCAGCCACCTGGCGCGCACACGCCGCCACCAGCCACCTGGCGCGCACACGCCGCCACCAGCCACCTGGCGCGCACACGCCGCCACCAGCCACCTGGCGCGCACACGCCGCCACCAGCCACCTGGCGCGCACACGCCGCCACCAGCCACCTGGCGCGCACACGCCGCCACCAGCCACCTGGCGCGCACACGCCGCCACCAGCCACCTGGCGCGCACACGCCGCCACCAGCCACCTGGCGCGCACACGCCGCCACCAGCCACCTGGCGCGCACACGCCACCACCAGCCACCTGGCACCATATCACATGAGTGGTCCTGCAAGGGCGGCTGGTTATACCACGTGTGGCACCAGGTGGCGGCTCCCACGGGCGCTGGCCACCTGCTGGGGGCCACGGATGAGCTTAACGATTTCTTTGTATTTACCTGTGTTCACCAGCTGGGTTCATCTGTGGTCACTCGTATTCACTTGTGTTCCCCTGTCTTCCTCTGCGATCGCCTGCTTTCACGTGTTCACGTGTGTTCGCTTGTGTTCACTTCTGATAGCCTGTGTTCACCTGAAATATTCTCTGTTCACCTGTGGTAAATAATTGTTGGTAATTTCCTTAATTTGCCGTGCTTGGTGACGCACCCTAGCAATCCCAGGAGCCACTTGGCACTCCTAGGAGCCACCCGACACCCCCCAGCAGCCACCCAGTTACCGCAGTTACTGCCCCTCTTCCCCGTATAAGCCGGCAGTGCCCGGGTCGCTCTGATAACCAGGTCTCCCTCTCACACACCTTCCCCATGTCACCACTCACACTCTCCATATCCCATCACAAACCCTAGCCATGCCCTCCCATACTCTCGAATATCTTTATTCCCACACGAGCAGGTCCTCAGACCAAAGCCATTACCATGAGAGACCACATCCACCCTCAAACTTCCTGGATAGTTTATCGAGATGTTTGGGATGATCTGAGACATATTTTGGTTCCATTAATAGTCTACGTGTAAACTGGCAAATGAACCTTTGCCCTCAACAGAGATTATTCACAAGCTTTAACTTTATTGGAACAGAAATCGTGTGTTTAAAATATGAAAAGTGTATGCTTAAAACGTTTCCTGTAAACGAAATTCGTGGGCAAACTTAGTTTTCGAATTTCATATTTCACATTATCATAACAATACATTGTATTATCGTAACCAACCGTAATGAAATCTAACCTATCCACACCTTAACATAAAGTAACCTGAAGTTAACCTTAACATGGACAGAGAGTAGATAACAGTACTAATTATGTAGTTGTTCCCAATCCATCCCCTTAAGCAGATCTCCTCCCTGAGGAAAAGGTTGACCCCACACATGACCTCAAGAACCTCGATTCTCTAGATGAAAACCACGCCCCACAGTATATAATTCCCAGATGAGATACTGACCAGATATCCTTCCCCCCATAATTGGAAAACTGAATATGTAGGTGTGTATGTATGCATGTGTGTATGTATATGTGTGTATATATATATATATATATATATATATATATATATATATATATATATATATATATATATATATATATATATATATATTATATGTGTATGGGTGAGTATATGTGTGTATGTATGTGTATATATGAACAACTTGATAAATAATAATAATAAAATAAAGAGCCTTAAACAGAATAACATGTGTGGAAGCATCGGAGTGTGTATATATGAATGCTACACAGTATTCATCTATGGACATCCATATATGGTGAAACACATGTGAAGAACCTCTCATACACTCACTGCTCCCTGACAAGAGGGAGCCAGCTTAGCTGAGCTGCCAACACCCACACATGGTGTCAGCAAGGCGGACAGCCCGCCTGCTTTCATACCTCTCACTGTATTTCCCACTTCTATACTTCCCTTCACCTATGCCTCTCCTTCCTCTTTACTCCAAAAAAAAAAAAATCCATTTCCTCTCTCCCTGCCCCCACACGCCCTTCAGTCTGTTGACCAAAGTCCTTCAGTCTTATCTCTGCCCAAACACACCCTTTCCTTGTCACCGTAACCAATAGGTTGTGTTCACAATTAAAGTCTATCATCTAAACACACGTTTTGAAAGTCAATTGCCATTTACACCAAGATTTAAAAAAAAATGCTAAACTCTACGCACTATATACACCATTCCACACCCACTGACCTCATGAAGGGGGCTATATAAGCCGACCCCTTCCCCCCCCCCTTCAAGGGTAGGGGGGATCAGACTCTGACCCCCCCCCCTACCCCCCCTTTTATGACGCACAATAAAATCACTTTTAATCCTATCAGAGTTTAATGAGCCTAGCCCCAAACATCTGGCCTCCAGCCTTGGGACAGACTGACACACAAACAGGCAGACACTCTCTTATCATATAGATATAGTGGGGAACCCGGCAGTGCCCGGGTCTCTATCTCTTCCATCCCGCCCCTTCCTCCGTCTTCCCCTTCTTCTTTCCCCCCTTTACATGCCCCTTTCCGCTACATACTCACGTAGTTACCATCTTCATCACGTGCCAGCTTCATCACCGTAACCATCTTCCCTACTCATTATTTTCCGTGTTCTTACTGTCTTTATCCATGTTCTTTCTGTCATTATCTATGTTCTCTTGCATTTATCCATGTTCTCTGTCATTACTAGTGTTCTCACTGTTTTGTTTTTCAGTGTGTGTTTTTCTGTGTCTATCCCTGTTCTGTCTTAATCCGTGTTCTCTATATTAGTCTGTGTTCTCTCTCTGTATCCATGTTCTCTCTGCAGACGAGAAGTCACAATAACGTGGCTGAAAAATGTTGACTAAACCACATACTAGAAAGTGAAGGGACGACGACGTTTCGGTCCGTCCTGGACCATTCTTGAGAATGGTCCAGGATGACTTGACGACACAATCGACTTGAGAATGGTCCAGGACAGACCGAAACGTCGTCGTCCCTTCACCTTCTAGTGTGTGATTTAGTCAACATGTTCTCTCCGTCTGTATCAATGTTCTCTCCGTCTATATCAATGTTCTCTCCGTCTATATCAATGTTCTCTCCGTCTATATCCGTGTTCTCATTGCTACTATACAAGCCAGGTGGTCCTCCACCACCTGCGAAGTGGTTGTGAAGATGGTGAAGGTCTCGTAGCAAGGCCCACGGCACTGACCATGTGACGGCTGTGTCAGCGATGGTGACGTGGTTACACGCCGTCAGTGATAATGTACAGGCACTTGAGGCAGCGTTGGACGAGGGTGGTAGTGAGGGCGACACGTCGCGCCTCCCGGAGACGGCCACGACGCCTCCTGAATAAGTGGCCAGCCTGCGAAAGGTCTCGTGACGTATTGAAGTACAGTCAACAGTGGTCGGAGTTATGTCAGGAGCGGGTGCTTCCTGGCGGGGGCGGGTGCTTCCTGGCGGGGCGGGTGCTTCCTGGCGGGGCTGGTGCTTCCTGGCGGGGGCTGGTGCTTCCTGGTGGGGGCTGGTGCTTCCTGGCGGGGCTGGTGCTTCCTGGTGGGGCTGGTGCTTCCTGGTGGGGGCTGGTGCTTCCTGGTGGGGGCTGGTGCTTCCTGGTGGGGGCTGGTGCTTCCTGGCGGGGCTGGTGCTTCCTGGCGGGGCTGGTGCTTCCTGGCGGGGGCTGGTGCTTCCTGGCGGGGGCTGGTGCTTCCTGGCGGGGGCTGGTGCTTCCTGGCGGGGGCTGGTGCTTCCTGGCGGGGGCTGGTGCTTCCTGGCGGGGGCTGGTGCTTCCTGGTGGGGGCTGGTGCTTCCTGGCGGGGCTGGTGCTTCCTGGCGGGGCTGGTGCTTCCTGGCGGGGCTGGTGCTTCCTGGCGGGGCTGGTGCTTCCTGGCGGGGCTGACGCTTCCTGGTGGGGCTGGTGCGTCCTGGTGGGGGCTGGTGCTTCCTGGTGGGGGCTGGTGCTTCCTGGTGGGGGCTGGTGCTTCCTGGCGGGGCTGGTGCTTCCTGGCGGGGCTGGTGCTTCCTGGCGGGGGCTGGTGCTTCCTGGCGGGGCTGGTGCTTCCTGGCGGGGCTGGTGCTTCTTGGCGGGGGCTGGTGCTTCCTGGCGGGGGCTGGTGCTTCCTGGCGGGGCTGGTGCTTCCTGGCGGGGCTGGTGCTTCCTGGCGGGGCTGGTGCTTCCTGGCGGGGCTGGTGCTTCCTGGCGGGGCTGACGCTTCAGTGTATTCGATGGTAAGTGTTGTAGTGGTGTGGTCTTGACGGTCGGGTCTTGTGCTGCCTTAAGAGTCCCTCGGTGACACTAGGTAAACTCTTCCATAACGTAATCAATATCTACTCCAAGTTTTCTAATCCGGACGTCACAGATAAACTTTACTCTCCCCTGCATGAATTATTTTCTAATATGCATTTACACTCTTCTTCCAAGTTATTTTCGGCTGCCTCGTTCTTGAGAATTCATGTCACCAGTTTCCCCGAGCGTTTTCAAGAACCAGCGACCCGCTATAATCTTCTTGGGTGAATTATCGACGTGTGATTCTGCAACCCGCTACGACGGCCTTAAGTCCTACGCCACTTACCATACATTTCCAGTCAAAGTGCAGCGCATGCTTGGTCGTATTGGAACCAACCTGTCCTCCTATGAAGAACGTCGCTTTTCGGTCGTATGCGTTACATAAGGCCAGAAATTGTCTTGTTAGAAAATGGAAGCGGCTGGCGAAAGTGAAGTACTGTCCCGTTTTCTGTTTTGGGTCCTCTGGTAGGTTAGGAGAGGACACTTTAAATGGACCGTTTTCTGGACGTTGGGAAACCTTAGGAGGACTCTACGGGCTGCTGGACGACACGAACACCTTTCCCACGAGTAATTACAGAAACGTCTGACTGAAGAACCTCCACGAAGACTAAGTATTGTGCGATATAGATCTAAAGGACTCTGCTCTTTTTGGGTGCAGGCCAATGTGACACAGCACTAAAACGGCATAGATAAATATGACATAGACTGTATTGTACGAGTAGCACAATGTTTTATTATTTCTGAGTAGAGCAGCTTCACCTACAGCTGTATCCAGGTAGTGCAGCTGGCCATACAGCTGTATCCAGGTAGTGCAGGTGGCCATACAGCTGTATCCAGGTAGTGCAGGTGGCCATACAGCTGTATCCAGATAGTGCAGTTGGCCATACAGCTGTATCCAGGTAGTGCAGCTGGCCATACAGCTGTATCCAGGTAGTGCAGCTGGCCCTACAGCTGTATCCAGGTAGTGCAGTTGGCCATACAGCTGTATCCAGGTAGTGCAGCTGGCCATACAGCTGTATCCAGGTAGTGCAGCTGGCCCTACAGCTGTATCCAGGTAGTGCAGCTGGCCCTACAGCTGTATCCAGGTAGTGCAGCTGGCCCTACAGCTGTATCCAGGTAGTGCAGCTGGCCCTACAGCTGTATCCAGGTAGTGCAGCTGGCCATACAGCTGTGTGCAGGTAGTGCAGCTGGCCATACAGCTGTAGCCATGTAGTGCAGCTGGCCTGTATCTACACAAGCAGGGGAGCAGCCTACATACACACGTATTCTTGGCATTACAGGTTAACTATTCAGTCCTCTCCAATCAAGCCTAAGAAAGCGATGAGCCTTTTTCCAGCTCATTCTGGGTTCCAAAACACCGCCTGAAACTCTGTGTAATCTGGTGTTTGTAAAGTTTACAAGCCCGTTCTCTTGATCCGCCACGCCGTAAACATGTCTAACCCTTTCACCTGACCAGAAACATGAGAACCCAACCAACCCACCTAACCTCTATCGAGTCCGATGCATAGAAAACGTAGATGTTTGTATTCGACCGAGTTCATAGTATTAGTTCGTTAATCTATAATGTCAATATGGAATCAATAAATCTCATTTATGGCTCAAATGAGCGATGAATTCCTGATGGAGGTCTGAACACCAGGGATAAATAATTACACGAGAGTCTCAATGGAGAAAGAATTTAATGAAATACGAAGTTTCTTTCGTCCGTCTGTCTCTGTCTCTGTCTCCTCTCTCTCTCTCTCTCTCTCTCTCTCTCTCTCTCTCTCTCTCTCTCTCTCTCTCTCTCTCTCTCTCTCTCTCTCTCTCTCTCTCTCTCTCTCTCTCTCTCTCCCCCCATCCCCGTATGTCGTCACGTGATCATCATCAGAGATGTAAGCGACTGACAGATCGTGAAGCACCCCAGAAATATGTCTTCGCTCTGAGACTGTCAGTCTCCTGCTGTTGGTATTTCAACCGGATTTCACGAGTAGTAGTTTCAGTTAATACAAAAACAGTACGTTTATATTTGATGTCACTGAGGGATACCTCTCTCGTTTGCCTTTGAATGATGAATGAAGGCTTTCATTACCCTAAAGCAATGAAATCATTCATTCATCAAATGTAATAAAAAATATGATTTTTCTTAGCTGATCATTGACTTCCATTTTGTGGTCTAGTATAGGGCATTAATAACAAGTAGGCATTAAGCAGTAATTGCTTGGTAAACACCTGGTGTGTAACGGAGCCTTCCTCAGTGTGTCAGCCACGGACACTACAACAATTCTAAGGTACCAAATTGCGTTAACACGAAGATCAATTTAAAAGTACCAAGTTACATCAACATAAAAGTTTTACGGTGCCATCACGTTAATTCTTTAACAAAAAGAACAGTTATATATTAAAGTGCAGCTTTAAGAACATCATTCGTATTGATGAGGATGAGACTAAACCCTTGAAGTGTCTCCTTCCCTGTGGGTTTGGTAATGATTTAAACTTTGCATAAGGGTCAATAAAATGTCCATCTCATATTAGTGCAGTACTGACACTGGCGACCTTCAGTACTCAAGCCTCGCCCAACATGCAGCACCCTAGCTGCATCACACGTGTACGGTATCGTGCACGCGCACACACGCATGCACACACCTAAGAAACCATTCATAAACTCGTACCAATACGCGCATGATATACACAGGGCATCATACACAGCACACAAACAAGACATCATATACACAACACACAAGTCACCATACACCTCACCATACAACACACACAAGTCACCATTCAACACACACAAGTCACCATTCAACACACACAAGTCACCAGAACACACACAAGTCACCATACAACACACACACAAGTCACCATACAACACACACACAAGTCACCATACAACACACACACAAGTCACCATACAACACACACACAAGTCACCATACAACACACACACGTCACCATACACCAAACACGTCACCATACACCACACACGTCACCATACACCACACACGTCACCATACACCACACACGTCATCATACACCACACGTCACCATACACCACACACACGTCACCATACACCACACACACGTCACCATACACACCACACACACGTCACCATACACACCACACACACGTCACCATACACACCACACACACGTCACCATACACACCACACACATGTCACCATACACCACACACATGTCACCATACACCACACACGTCACCATACACACCACACACGTCACCATACACCCCACACACGTCACCATACACCCCACACACGTCACCATACACCCCACACATGTCACCATACACCCCACACACGTCACCATACACCACACACACGTCACCATACACCACACACACGTCACCATACACCACACACGTCACCATACACACCACACACGTCACCATACACACCACACAAGCAAGGCAGTATTCAGTGCTGCCTCGTCTAAAAAGCTAATTAGACTTCATCTCAAAACAGTGAGAGAGGAAGAGTATTGCTGCCCGCAAGCAAAAGGAACGACGCGCCTTTATTAAAATGGTGATCTAATTAGCTACGCACATACTGTTCCTGCTTCTCCAGTGTCTCCCACGTCACAAGCGAACCACCGGGACTCCTCTCGTGAATAATGAATGACACACACACACACACACACACACACACACACACACACACACACACACACACACACACACACACACACACACACACACACACACACACACATATGCAAGAGACAATTTTAGGGTTACTGCAACATATCGCTATTCCTCAGTCAAAATTATATATGATATTGGTTGTACCGAGAAAGAAGCCAGTCTCGAGAAGAGAGGAGGAGGAGGAGGAGATGCGTGTACATGGAACAAAGGCAAAAGTATTAATACGTGATGATTTAGGCCCCAGTGAGAGTGATGTGTTACTGAGATCAAGGTGATGGGAAGGACACGTGGAGGGTTAAACTAGTAGATGCTCTAGACATAAATGTAGTAGACATCCGTCGGTCTCGAGAAACTATGGAGTTGGAGGCCTCTCCAGAGGTAGAGGCTGCTCCTCTACTCCATAAATGTTCTTCTCTAACATATCATGTTAAGACATGATATGTGAAGACAAGGTGAAGACGGCATGATGAACCTGCGACAATACCTCAGGTGTTCTCCAAGAACACGGCCGGCTGATGGTGGTAGACGAGGGACCTCTGGAAGGGTGGACCATGTTTGGAGACCACCTGTTGTTGAGATGGGAACAAGATCACGAGGGGAGAATACGCAAGAATAAGGAACCGTTTACACACCTAGAAATAAAATAAGTAAGATAATGGGATCTGCCATTCAGAAATAAACACCAGCCACATATTAAATTTGTTAAATTAATTTCCCCTCCCAGTAAAAATCTTCCCAGTAGGAAGAGAAGCACCAGAGATCACAACACAAGAGATATAAGGAAGCTCACGAGTAATAAAAAATAATAATTGTTGAGCTCCAATAAATGAAGAGAGTTCATAGCAGATATGACGTGTTATTAAGAGGAGAGGAATAGTTGCACCACGCCCCAGCTGCTCACTGGGGCGTGGCTCAGCAAGCACTACTAGGGAAGTACTAGCAGGCATGTACGCTCTGGGCTCCAGACTCTGATGAATATCATTTGAACTAACAAAGGAATTTTTGCGACAGTGTATACACTGCAGAAACGCGTTTTGTTATGTATTGGTTTGCGGCCATCACAGGCAGGTCGGCGTGGCAGGCGAGGCTGGCGGGACGAGGTAGGCTGGCGGGACGAGGTAGGCTGGCGGGACGAGGTAGGCTGGCGGGACGAGGTAGGCTGGCGGGACGAGGTAGGCTGGCGGGACGAGGTAGGCTGGCGGGACGAGGTAGGCTGGCGGGACGAGGTAGGCTGGCGGGACGAGGTAGGCTGGTGTGGGAGTGGAGGTTGGCTTTACAAGGGAAGCTGGCGTAACAGAGTAGGCTGGCGTGACGGGGGAGGAGGGAGGCTGGCGTGACGGGGGAGGAGGGAGGATGGCGTGACGGGGGAGCAAAGTTCATCCGTAATAACAGGTATTAAGAAAAGACCTTATAGATTCTCCCTGAACACTTGTTAATTATCTTCTACAATCCCTACATATTATAACACAATACTAACATTTTACACTCTCCTTTTTGGGAAGGACTTTGACATGTATGAGGTGACTATCGTGTTGAGGTTACTTGAGACGCTGTGACAGCCTGTCTGATGAGGATCTTAAGGCAATACACCGTCTCACCTGCCTTCACTTTTAGAGCACTGGGTCATTAAGGATTTCTAAAATATTCTTGCGATGGTGGAGCAGCCTAGGATCTTCTCAGATTATAACTCCTCGTGTCAGGAGTCACTTGGTCTTCAGGTACTGATGCTAGGATTCATCAGCCACTTGTCAACTTAGAAAAACTATGCATCATTGTTTTTCATTCGTGGCGGGTTAGGTTGCATTCATTTAACATTAGGTTGCATATATTTTCTAACACATGGTCGCACCAGTGCCTGGGAGAGTGTCATAATTCCAACGAGGAACTTGGCGTCATTTCCCTCACAGAGACAAAAACGTCTGAATTGTAATTTTTGTTGTGAAGCCGTGCTGCAGTTGTCGAGGACAGGCCTCGGGCAGCAAGCCCTAACGAGATGTCAATATTTACGCATTTCAACTCCGTTCGGGAGAAAAACTCGTGTCGGCAGAGGAGGATATTAAATGGTGGCCGGGGATTGGTCGTGGCCTTTGATGGCATGTTGACTCCTCGTGTTTGGCAAGTTAATGCGTCCACTAATGAAAATCTGCGACACTTTAAAAGGCCCCTAGTTCCGGCAGTCACTGGGGACTACATTCCCTGTGCGGAGATGCGAGCTGCCGCCTCTACCTACCTCGCCAGCACGGTCGGTGGCTCCCGAAGGTGCAAGCGCCGGTCTTGGCAAACTAACCAACGCGACATTACCGACCATTCAACTGGATGCCTCGTTAGGGCTTTCAGGCGTTTAAGAGCATTTTCCTCTCATTATTTTCGCGAGTGTCATGAGGAGGCAAGAGAGAGGAAGAGGAGAGGGCGCCCACTCATAATGCGATGAGGAGTGAGGCGGAGACCCTCGTTCTTGAGGCCAACCCTTGTTGCTATTGGCGCTCACAGTCGGGGTCTGGGGAGTAGGAATTATTAACGCACTTGGTGGATACTCGCAAACTTTCCTCGTGTAATTTTGTCCACCTGTTTTCCTGGGTGCTCGTCACTCTTGTTAATGGCTAGTCGAAAAAAAGTTCCTGGTGGATGTTGGGAAATGCTTTTGGTGGCTCGGGAACATTTTTGGTTGTTCCGAAAAGTTTTTGACGCTTGACAGCTGAGTGGACAGCGTTTCGGATTCGTAGTCCTGAAGTTCCGGGTTCGATCCCCGGTGGATGCGGAGACAAAGGGGCGAAAAGTTTATTTCACCCCGATGCTCCTGTTCACCTAGCAGTAAAAAGGTACCTGGGAGTTAGACAGCTGCTTCCTGGTGGTGTGTAACAAAAAGGAGGCCTGGTCAAGGACTGGGCCGCGGGGACCCTAAGCCCCGACAATCATCTCAAGATAACCTTAAGAAGATGGATGCTCGAAAACGTTCTTTGTAGATGTTCAAAATCTTTCTTGACGGGATGTTCGAAAATGTTCTCGGCAAATGTTCGAAAACGTTCAGAAGAGGGCCCCTGTTGGGACCGAAATATTCAGTCTAATTTTCGTAATGTTAAAAAAAGTTATTATACCGATACCTAATAGGCCAAGTTGCCTAACAAGCTAAATTTTTCTGAAATATTATATTTTTCAACATTATTTTCTTATGGATTGATGAAGCTTTCCATTGCATTATATATAATTTATTTTATAATTTGAGTTAAAAACTAATATATAAATTTTATTACACCTAACTTAACCTACCTAACCTTAACATATGCTAACCTTACATAAGATAACCTAATATAACCTAACTTTTCACAAGATAACCTAACCTTTCACAAGATAACCTAACCTGTCACAAGATAACCTAACCTGTCACAAGATAACCTAACCTGTCACAAGATAACCTAACCTGTCACAAGATAACCTAACCTTTCACAAGATAACCTAACCTGTCACAAGATAACCTAACCTGTCACAAGATAACCTAACCTTTCACAAGATAACCTAACCTTTCACAAGATAACCTAACCATTCACAAGATAACCTAACCATTCACAAGATAACCTAACCTTTCACAAGATAACCTAACCTTTCACAAGATAACCTAACCTTTCACAAGATAACCTAACCATTCACAAGATAACCTAACCATTCACAAGATAACCTAACCATTCACAAGATAACCTAACCTGTCACAAGATAACCTAACCTGTCACAAGATAACCTAACCTGTCACAAGATAACCTAACCTGTCACAAGATAACCTAACCTTTCACAAGATAACCTAACCATTCACAAGATAACCTAACCATTCACAAGATAACCTAACCATTCACAAGATAACCTAACCTGTCACAAGATAACCTAACCTGTCACAAGATAACCTAACCTGTCACAAGATAACCTAACCTGTCACAAGATAACCTAACCTGTCACAAGATAACCTAACCTGTCACAAGATAACCTAACCTGTCACAAGATAACCTAACCATTCACAAGATAACCTAACCTGTCACAAGATAACCTAACCTGTCACAAGATAACCTAACCTGTCACAAGATAACCTAACCTGTCACAAGATAACCTGTCACAAGATAACCTAACCTTTCACAAGATAATACAACATAACCTAGCCTAACAAAACTTAAGTAATTCATATTAATATAGTATACAAATAATGTTAGAAAAGAACCAATTTGGAAAGAAAGAAAAATAACGAAATTGTCTCCGCCTGTTAGGCAAATCCGGCCTTGCTTATTAGGCCAAGGAGTGTGATTCTGAACATTAGGTATATTTATGTCGTACTTAGTAGCCAAAACGCACTTCTCAGCCTACAATGCAAGGCCCGATTTGCCTAATAAGCCAAGTTTTCCTGATTTAATATATTTTCTCTATTTTTTTTTCCTGATGAAATGATAAAGCTACCCATTTCATTATGCATGAGGTCATTTTTTTTATTGGAGTTAAAATTAACGTAGATATATGACCGAACCTAACCAACCCTACCTAACCTAACCTAACCTATCTTTATAGGTTAGGTTAGGTTAGGTAGCCAAAAAAGCTAGGTTAGGTTAGGTTAGGTAGTCGAAAAACAATTATTTCATGAAAACTTGGCTTATTAGGCAAATCGGGCCTTGCATAGTAGGCTGAGAAGTGAGTTCTGGCTACTAGGTACGACATATATATATATAAATAATATATATATATATAATATATATATATATATAATATATATATATATATAATATATATATTATATATATATATATTATATATATATATATATATATATATATATATATATATATATATATATATATATATAATATATAATATATAATATAATATGTGAGGTACCACCTCTGGTGTAAGTGTTAGGGACCCAGAGCCTCGGAAAAGAGAATTAAGGGTACGGAAGGAAGACCTTGCAGATTCTTCCTGTACACTTGAGTATTTTCTTCTACCACCTCTATTTTTTATTATTTTATACAGTATGATTTATTTATTTATTTTATTACATTGTGTTAAAGTTTACATACAACACGCAAGCATACCAATCACTGTTCGATGACCTCATCTAGCTCCTCGGAGGTGGGGTGCCTGCCCAAGATACAGCAAGTATTTCCTCTCTGGAACGCGACACAGGCCCTGGAGGTGGAAGCTGGCTGCTCTTGAGTCTCTGGTTTGTTTAAGGAGTTCCTTACCCACTTCCTTTAAGAACTTAAGTGCACATTTACCCCAGGCGCCCAGGTGTCTCAAGGCCCTATTGGCACGAACCTGTAACGACGTTCTAGGTCCCTGTTATCTTGAGATTCTGTACCCCTGATTCTGCGCCCTGTACTTATTACATTTCTCTGTCTACCTGCAGGTGGCCGCCCTGCCTCCCTCAGCTTACTGTGAGGTAGACAGGTATCAGCCAATGTAGAGGCACACGTGTAGTCCCACACGAAATCACAATTTCGTGTGTATTTAACACGCGTAGAAACTGAGTGCCCAAATGAGCCACAGAGATATTAGAAAGTACTTTTTCAGTGTCAGAGTGGTTGACAAATGGAATGCATTAGGAAGTGATGTGGTGGAGGCTGACTCCATACACAGTTTCAAGTGTAGATATGATAGAGCCCAGTAGGCTCAGGAACCTGTACACCAGTTAATTGACAGTTGAGAGGCGGGACCAAAGAGCCAGAGTCTAACCCCCGCAAGCACAATTAGGCGAGTATAATTAGGTGAGTACGACCTGTCTACCATCCCTCCATGGCGTCAAGGTGACTATCTGTGTATTTATGACATCAGGTCTGTACAACTGAGGTTCTCGTTGTGCTGGACACCCAGTGTAGCCAAATTTCTTTAGATGTCACTGACTGCTTCATGTCTGGCAATCTTCCCCTGTGACTTACGACAGATGAGACCATGGCTCCCGTGTTGGTCTGCTGACGCATAGCCGTACATACACCGAATATAGATTCTATGCATCTTCAGCTTAAACTAAAAATCACTAAATTTAGTGAATGCGGCTAAATCTAAATGCTAATTCACAAAATTCACAGCGAATTTGTGATATTCCCGGTGAATAAACTTTGATAACATTGCTGTACAGATACATGTTACTTTACTGTTGTAACATCCATGTCAATCTACTCTGGCTTTGCGCCCTGGAGTGACCACTCCAGACCGACAACCAGAGCGCAACTCCATGGTCTTCTGAGACTGATGGATGCCTACTACTACTACTACTACTACTACTACTAATACTACTACTACTACTGTGAAGAGACCACAACGCCTAAGCCCGCACTAGCACAACATTGATGACACTCTTGGTATGATGGCAGGCAGTAAAATATAGCTGGATTTCCCCCCCATAGATGGACAAATGGAGTCCACCCTTCTCTTAAATTTACAGTTGAATGGAGCGATTCAGTCATGCCATTCCTGGATACGAGGGTCTACGGAGTGAGAGTGAGAGGGAGGGAGGGATGGCAGACCTAGTTGTATAGTGTGTACCATGCCAGGCGTCCACCACTGTACCTGTTTTAGTGACTGGTGACTGGTTATAGTGACCCAGCCCCACTGACACCCAGCCCCACTGACACCCAGCCCCACTGACACCCAGCCCCACCGACACCCAGCCCCACCGACACCCAGCCCCACCGACACCCAGCCCCACCGACACCCAGCCCCACTGACACCCAGCCCCACTGACACCCAGCCCCACTGACACCCAGCCCCACCGACACCCAGCCCCACTGACACCCAGCCCCACTGACACCCAGCCCCACTGACACCCAGCCCCACTGACACCCAGCCCCACTGACACCCAGCCCCACCGACACCCAGCCCCACCGACACCCAGCCCCACCGACACCCAGCCCCACCGACACCCAGCCCCACTGACACCCAGCCCCACTGACACCCAGCCCCACTGACACCCAGCCCCACTGACACCCAGCCCCACTGACACCCAGCCCCACTGACACCCAGCCCCACTGACACCCAGCCCCACTGACACCCAGCCCCACCGACACCCAGCCCCACCGACACCCAGCCCCACTGACACCCAGCCCCACTGACACCCAGCCCCACCGACACCCAGCCCCACCGACACCCAGCCCCACTGACACCCAGCCCCACCGACACCCAGCCCCACCGACACCCAGCCCCACTGACACCCAGCCCCACTGACACCCAGCCCCACTGACACCCAGCCCCACTGACACCCAGCCCCACTGACACCCAGCCCCACTGACACCCAGCCCCACTGACACCCAGCCCCACTGACACCCAGCCCCACTGACACCCAGCCCCACTGACACCCAGCCCCACCGACACCCAGCCCCACTGACACCCAGCCCCACTGACACCCAGCCCCACTGACACCCAGCCCCACCGACACCCAGCCCCACTGACACCCAGCCCCACTGACACCCAGCCCCACCGACACCCAGCCCCACTGACACCCAGCCCCACTGACACCCATGGGGCAAATACTTTCATAAACATTTTTGATAAGAATAAGGAAAACGGTCCCAATATTTATGATGAAGTAATGTATTTCCCCTAAAACATCTAACTTATATAATCCTAAGAAAGAAGGAAGCGAATTGATATTAAGTTTCTAAACAAATAATTATGTCCACGTTGACCAAACAACTCACTAGAAAGGGAAGGGACGACGACGTTTCGGTCCGTCCTGGGTCATTCTCAAGTCAATTGTCGATCCACAATCGATTTGAGAATAGTCCAGGACGGACCGAAATGTCGTCGTCCCTTCACTTTCTAGTGTGTGGTTTTGTCAACATATTTCAGCTGGAGCGGGCTGTAACTTTTTCACTGATATGTAACTGTAACTGATTATATCTTCGTGTCTCATAACCTATAGCGACAGTCTGTTTCAAATAATAATCACACCTTACCACTTCCAATCGAAAACTGTTTGTAGTATCCAGTCAGGATACTGTGTATTGTTCAGGACACTGCTTCAGAACAGTCAGGATACTGTGTATTGTTCTGGACACTGCTTCAGAACAGTCAGGATACTGTGTATTGTTCAGGACACTGCTTCAAAACAGTCAGGATACTGTGTATTGTTCTGGACACTGCTTCAGAACAGTCAGGATACTGTGTATTGTTCTGGACACTGCTTCAGAACAGTCAGGATACTGTGTATTGTTCTGGACACTGCTTCAGAACAGTCAGGATACTGTGTATTGTTCAGGACACTGCTTCAGAACAGTCAGGATACTGTGTATTGTTCTGGACACTGCTTCAGAACAGTCAGGATACTGTGTGTTGTTCAGGACACTGCTTCAGAACAGTCAGGATACTGTGTATTGTTCTGGACACTGCTTCAGAACAGTCAGGATACTGTGTGTTGTTCAGGACACTGCTTCAGAACAGTCAGGATACTGTGTATTGTTCTGGACACTGCTTCAGAACAGTCAGGATACTGTGTATTGTTCTGGACACTGCTTCAGAACAGTCAGGATACTGTGTGTTGTTCAGGACACTGCTTCAGAACAGTCAGGATACTGTGTATTGTTCTGGACACTGCTTCAAAACAGTCAGGATACTGTGTATTGTTCTGGACACTGCTTCAGAACAGTCAGGATACTGTGTATTGTTCTGGACACTGCTTCAGAACAGTCAGGATACTGTGTATTGTTCTGGACACTGCTTCAGAACAGTCAGGATACTGTGTATTGTTCTGGACACTGCTTCAGAACAGTCAGGATACTGTGTGTTGTTCAGGACACTGCTTCAGAACAGTCAGGATACTGTGTATTGTTCTGGACACTGCTTCAGAACAGTCAGGATACTGTGTATTGTTCTGGACACTGCTTCAGAACAGTCAGGATACTGTGTATTGTTCTGGACACTGCTTCAGAACAGTCAGGATACTGTGTATTGTTCTGGACACTGCTTCAGAACAGTCAGGATACTGTGTATTGTTCTGGACACTGCTTCAGAACAGTCAGGATTTTCAGTTTTAAGGCTTATATCAGGGTTATGTACTGCCAGGATTATTTAGGTCTATTGATAGACATAATTAAGGAAACTGCTCCAGGCCGATTGGCCTATGCGATCCTATTCATATCTAAACTCACTCATGTGTCTAGATTACGCTTGAAACAATCCGGCGATCCCCCATCTTTTATGTTGCCCGGTTGTTAATTTCTTCCGAAACAATATTAACCCAGGTCTTTTCGGAATCTAAATTTATCCAATCAGGAAAGCTTAAAGCTAATCCGAATTATTCACACCATTTGAATGAATCAACACGATATAGAGTCATGAGCATTAAGGCCTATATACTGCCAGGAGCATTAAGACTCAGTCTTAATGCTCCTACTGAAAAATAGACTGACATTAAGTCAGTCTTTTTTTTTTTAACCCAAAAGTTCTCATTTTATCACCGATATAGTTCAGGCTGAAGGTAAACTATTGTTTTTACATTTGGAAGTGATGTAGTGGAGGCTGACTCTATGCACAATTTCAAATGTAGATATGATAGAGCCTAATAGGCTCAGGAACCTGTACACCGGTTGATTGACAGTTAAGGGGCGGAACCATAGAGCCGAAGCTCAACCCCCGCAAGCACAACTAGACGACTACAAGCACGTCACAGTTTTGTCGGGTGGAGCCGAGTGTAATCAAGGATGACATTTACAATTAACGTGTCAACTTTGGATATATATATTTTCACGTTTGAGTGCGAGGATTATGGCAAACAATTGTGTCTGAAGGGTGAAGGTCGAGTTACTTCCACACGCTCCACGCCCGAGGTAGGAACTGTCTCCAGCTGTCTCAACAACTGTTCTCCAGGCTGCACCAGGGGAGGCCGGGCTGTTGGCGGCCAGCTGTGCAAATGGTTTGGGAGAAAGGGCGCTCTATGACCGCATCATCAGTCACGCTTAAAGTATATGGTACTTTACTTCATACTGAAGCATGGGTATGCATACTTTGAACACCTTGGATGGGAAGGGAAGGATAGTAATTTACAATGAGGTGATCTCCCATGATGTGACCGGTCTCCGTGGTGTAGTGGTAAGACACTCGCCTGGCGTTCCGCGAGCGCTTTGTCCTGGGTTCGTATCCTGCCCGGGGAGGATTTACTGGGCGCAAATCCTTAACTGTAGCCTCTGTTTAACTCAACAGTAAAACGGGTACTTGGTTGTAACAACGATTCTTTGTGGGGGTCGTATTCCATGTACAATAATGTAACAACTCTTGTATATATCTCATGTAATGAAGACCAAGTGTCAGAGAGAAATTATCATATCTAGTAGAGTAAGGCTATTTTAGATGAGCTATGGAAATTAAAAGCTTTAAGCCTGCCAACAAGAGTCACCTCCTGTACTCTCATATGAAAATATACAGACATATTCCAGAGGCCACGTCTGTCGACTGCTAGAGTAGTTGGAGGAAGAATTGTTTGGTGACCCCTGGTAAACGTGTCCCCCACATTCTCTGGGACACATGCGAGAGAGAACGCCAGAAGGAACAGGAGACACTAAAGCATTTTAACGCTTGTCTGGACGACAGCATTAAAAAATATCACCCTTAAAACACTTTAGAGGTAGATTCAGTTCATTATTAAAAATATATATAAATGCTTTATTCAGTGCAAAAGAAAATTGCACTCTAGACTTGCCCGAGGAAAAATATTTTACAAGTGGGAACGCGTCGATTGCAAGCAATAAAAAATAAAATAGTGAGGGAGCGCGACGGGCGGCGTGCAGGTGAAGGGTGGCCGCTGCCGCTGACACCCGCACCCTCGCCCTCAGCCGCCCCCAGCCGCCCTCAGCCGCCGTCAGCCGCCCCCAGCCGCCCTCCTCGCCCCTCCCCGCCCTCAGCCGCCCTCCCAGCCTCCAGCCGCGACCATACTTTTATTCTTCCACCGCCTGCGTTACCTCAATATTACAACCATTAAATTGGAACTGATTTGGTGTGATGCTGTGGATGATTTAATTGTGCGTCGGTCAGTTATTGGGGTTAGGGACCACTGAGTCTGGTCAGTAAATAAATGGATGTTCACAAACACAGTCCACTCCTTTGCGTAGCAGGACCCCGACACCCGTCAAGTGTGCAGTGAATCATTACAACCCTTAAATACAACGTATATGGGCCCTGTAGTAGAGTGGTCTACGTTCTGGACGCAGAATCTGGGATCCGAGATTGGATCCCCAAGCAGGTCATAAATTATTAGCACGTTTCCTTTCACTTAATTCCTCTGTTCACCTATCTGTAATTAGGTACCCGGGAGTTAGGCAACGTTGTGGATTGCATACTGAGGAAGGTCAATAGTTCGATTTACGGGAGACTCGAAATAAGCCGAAGTGCAGGCTTCCTGTCCCCGACAATGGAAATCTGTATCATTATCACTATTAATAATAATATTAGGTCCCAGGTTCTAGAATGTGCAGCTCCAGCATGGAGTCCTCATCTTATAAAGAACACAAAATGTTACACTATCCACAGGTTGACCAGGAGACTGGTGCCGGAGATAAGATAGCAGAGTTAAGGAGACAGTTTAAGGGTACTCAACTTGACCACATGAAGAGAGAGAACCAAAAGTGACATCTTCACTCCGCGGGAGATGCTGAGGCTGACTAGCACAGAGATAATCTTTTCTGGATAAGGGAAGACAGGACGAGGGGGACACAGTTCAAAATTAAACCCAAAAGAGTCATAGTACTATTATTAGCCTTCATTTGTATCTAGTGATGGTGTAAGCTAGTGAATCGTCCTTGAAACAAAGTTCGTTGAAGCTCAGAGGATAAGCACACATTAATACATTAGAGGAGATGTTTAGGTCCCTTACAGTGCAGTTTCCATGTTATTTTGTCCTACCACCCCCTCCTTCCTTTTGTGTTTTCCTTTATTAGCTATTTAAAGGTTACAAGATGTACATTTGTTAATACAATGAGTGCTTAAAGGTTATGGATCTCTTGGAGCTTCCGGACAGGAACCGAGGATGCAGCAGACGTTTCCCCTCTGGATCGCCACAAAGGGGAAACAAGGCTCCGAAACAAGAAATTGGCAGCCCTTGAGTCTCTGGTGATGTCAACGAGCCTGGAACCCAATTCTTTGAGAAAGCCCAAGGCACTCCTACCCCAGGGACCTAGTGTCTCGGACGATATGAAAGCAAAGGTGTAATGACCTTCCAGTCGCCTGTACTTGATTGATGTTGCTGTTTCTCTGAGGTTGGCTGCACCACCTGCTTCATCAGCACTGAGGTGTATATAAGAGGTGTTGTTACCAACCTCTTATTTCCAGTTAAGGAAATAACGGACTCTTAACTTTTAATAGTGGAAATGAAGTAGATTAGCATTTAAGAAGGAATAAAGGAGTTATGCGTTGCCTTATATGGTGTATAGTATTATATTATATTATTATATATGTGTTGTAGGAAGGAGCATTCATGTATTCTTAGAGTAGTGTGTTGTGTGGGTTATATATGTGAAGACACGCTGAACATAGCCAGTTGGAGCGAGATGGTATTGTAAGCAGTTTAAGCGCCGGTGACCTGAGGTCGGGGATTAGCAAGTATCAACCTTATCAATGGGTAGTGGGGTTAGGGAATTATACAAGGATGTTGCTTGCAGTTGCTTGACTCAGAGATTGTTAACAGCGTTATGGATTCGTATAGTAATAGCTTTAATGATGGCGGTGAAGGCCAAGTATGTTTGAGCTTCCTAGTGTAAGTTTAGAGTAGTGGGGTTAGTACCATAAATGGCGGCAGCTTAAGCCCCGCCTTAATTTTTTTTTTTATTATTATTTTCTACCACAGACGTGGCCACACACATACAATGCTAACCAGCATATAATGGCGGCCATGCTGTTTACACGTCATTAGGGGGGTAGAAATAGCCTAAGTTACTCTATCCCTTTGAGATGTATATCTCTCTTGTCTCAATAAACATACTTGAACTTGAACGTGTTTACGCCTCAGGTTAATAATTCAGTACAATGATGTACCTATCAGTTGCAGTAAAGAAACCTATTGTATGTGATTAGATATCAATGTTGCCACCCATTGGGAGGGTATGGCCAGTTAGTAGCCTGAGGTAGAGACATGACTAATGGTTTATCATGCAGGTGGCAGGCCACTAGCTTGCATCCCAGGCCTACCACTTGGCAGGGGAAAATGTACTGTGTTAGTTATGCTGTACTAGTAATAACTGTTGCCTTTGTTTAAATTATTGTTCAATTAATCACCAGCTTAGATCTGCTGAACAGTTCTAAGCAAACGAATTAGGAAAAGATAGTATAGTTGTTAATTACTAGGTAACTAAGCGTCGGAATGAAATTCATGTTCGAACACTGCACCTGCGTCCATGTAAGGAGGGAGTATCTCTCCTTCAGTACAGCCCCGCTCCTGTGCCAGGTAAGTACGGGCTCACCATAGCCCGTGCTACTTGGAACTTTTTGTTCCCAGTAGCCGAACCTATAACAACATATATCTGCCTCAGCCTCAGTTGTTCCCAGTGCAAGGTGGAGGATGGTACTGTCATCCACCTAGCCGATGGCCTATTAGGTTAAGTCTTTTTGTTTCATCCGTTTAAGTAGGACATAGTTTTATTAAATTGTGTTGTATGTTAGTGAGAAGTGAATAGCGTTTTATTGTTAGTTTTTCCCAGTTGCGAGGGACTTGGACGATGGTATTTCATAGATAATTCTTTGCCCGTGTCTCTGTGTCCTTCAGAGCGAGCCCCGTGGTGTACTTAAGTGAATCTTTGTAATTAACCTTTGTTTTAATTGTGTTACTATCTTGTAAATTGACTGGAGATTAGGCAAAAAGGAGGCCTGGTCGAGGACCGGGCCGCGGGGACTCTAAGCCCCGAAATCATTTCAAGATAACCTCAAGATAGGCATAATCTCCAGTCGTGGTGGTAAGATGGTACTTACCTTATCCTCATGTTCTGTGCCAATGTATGGAGCGGGGGATTTAGTGCGATATTGTGCTGTTCTCGAGCATTGTTAGACGGGCACGTAGCAGGTGTCAGCCAGGGTGGATACACATGTGTAGTTCCACACCAGCTGTCTGTCCCTCTTCCTGGGGGATATTGTGATGCTATCTGGGCGAAGTGCGGGGTCATATATATATATATACACAGGAGTACCAGGCTGCACCCGGGTCTCTTACATCTCCTTTTCCATGCTTCCCCCTCTTCACCCTATTTTCCCCTCCCTTGGTTCTCCACTTCGTCCTCCTCCTCTTCCTCCCACCCGTGCTTCCCACCTTTTCCCCTTCTCCCAAGAAATTTATTATAAATAACAAGTACTAACACATCTCTCTCAGACACTTTATTGTGAAATACTGTAAAATTCTATGGGAAACGTTAAGTATTTCCCACTTTATTCTGTAAAAATCGGATGGGACTCTATAAATGTTATTATTCCTTAAAATATTTAAGACAATCCGACCCTGATATAGCCTATGTCCGTTCTGTACCCCCAGGCCATTGGCTCTGCATAGTTGGGTGAGGCTAGCCCGAAGCGTCTGGCCTCCAACCTCGGACAGACATACATTCTTAAAGATATAGATAGTCTCTGTGTCACGGGAGTGAGATTGGGGGGATATATATATATATATAGGAGCAACCTCGAGAGGGTCAATAGACCTTCTGCACTTTACCGGTCAACTTATGCTCTTAAATACCAAATTCACTGTAATTATTTCCCTTTCATCTCTAGATACTTGTTGACCACATGAATACCTTCTCGTGTTTGTATTGTTCTTAAATATCTTTGGCCATATTGCATGTACCAACAACATTTTGCCATATTAGATGTGCCAACAACATTGAGACATTTATGTGGCAACTGCATTGAGCCATATTCTATGTTGCAACTGCATTTACCCATATTTTAAGTACCAACAGCATTGAGCCATATTGCATGTGATAACAGCATTGACCCACATTGTATGCGCCAACAACTGTAGTGTCAATTTCACTTGTTGGTCAAACTTAGGCCATGCATTTTTCCTTAGATTTGTTGACCATTCTGATTTCTCTTAAAGTCAGAAAAAATAATTTCCTAACAGCAGTTGTAGTAGTTGAAACATAGCTATTGTATATATGTCAAGATGGCTGCCTTGTTGATGTCCTCTTTGTGGGAACCGACCTGTGAGATTTATATTTATTTAATTTATATGAATTTATATTTACGTTAATTTATATACTTCGATAGCAATTTGTATAATGATAAGTGGACTGTATTTCTGCAATAATCTCATAATCTCACAAATCGATCCTCTACACATTAGGGGGGGTTTATATTATATATATGCAGCCAATCAAACTACAGTATTAGACTACATACATTGAAGAGGTTCCTTATCTTATAGTACAGCAGGTTAGTCCACCAGGTATAACTAGGGTGTAGACACCAAATTATCCTCTTTGAGGTAGCTTCCATCACCCAGTAACTGATGCACAAAGCCTTCCTCGTCTTGACCTGTTAAAAGGGCGCTAGCTGTAAAGCCTGATACCTATATATGACAAGCTATATCAGAGAAAATACTGTACATGGAACATTGAAGACCTGGCTTAATTACCTTTAGTTTGAGGCTTCCACGTGCTCTAACCGGGTCACCCTATATAATGACATTAATGGCCATAAATGAAAATAAACGGGTTTCGGAAAGAACACTTAACTTGATTTGTTGACAGCGTGTTGAAAATGGTACACCCTTGGTTTCCATAACACTACGTCCAAGTAAAATTAACAGGAGCCGTATTTGCTCCCGTGAGCCTCTGGTCTCAGTATCAACAACAATGGCTGCCCTCCTTCCTCCCTGACGCCTGGCTTACATTGTCCAGATTTCAGAAAGTGATAGAAGGGTCACATTTACTCTACTTTAATATTGATAATTAAGTTAATTTATATAAGATGTTTTTATGATGGTAAAGTCCAAAGACTAATGTATTTAAGAATAATTCCCACCATAATAGGTGGTGGTTTATAATAGTATGTGGTGATGATATCCCGTTTTCTTTAGATGGTAATTCCACTACAAGTTCCGTTTTCTATGGGTAACTTGTTTATACAATACAGCTATTATCTGTATGATTATTAAATGGTGTCGGATTTTCCGACACTCTTTAAGACTGTGATGGGTGATTATTGTTTATGTTTTTGTCAAGATGGCTGTCTTGTTTGGCTTTTTACAACATTGGTGTTTATCTGTTATTTCTTCCCTAATTTTTTGTCTCAATATTTTACCTGGGTGTAAGGCTTATTTGTTAATTTGTTTAGTAATGTAATGGGGGGGGGGGGGATAAATAGATATATTTGGAGGACGAACCAATAATGTTGCAAAAATATAGGAAATCCTCAAGAAAATATAATTCCCAAAAATATATTTATTCCCCTTGTATCACAACATTACCGGAACAAAATTATGGGATCTCACTTCTCAGACTTTAGTTTTGACATTGGCCAAGACTTTTATTTGCTGCCACTAGTGCACGCCGGACCAGACTTGCTGGGCCAGACTTGAGACATTTACATGTTACCAGACTTCCGATTTCAACATCTTCATGTAATGGAGATGTTTACCACCAAGACTTGCATCCAGGATGCTACGGAAAACTGCACAATCTTCTTTGGGATCAGATATATATTTTTTTGGAAAGATTGAACTATTCTCAAGATTTTCCTTGTCCTCAGTTGTGAAGTTCACCAAGTTCATTAACATTGTTCGCCGCAGTTGTTCAGCCACATTGTTCATTGCTTTTCCGTAATGATTGTTTTATAAATCAGTGACAAAATTGTGCTTCTAAATCTAAAAAAAATATTGTATGAATGTCATGATTACGTATTGTGGTGTTGAAATGCCTTTTATCTTATTTTACACAACATTACAATACAGTATATTGTTTACTTGACTCGGTTATAAATATAAAAACATTTATTTTAAAAATAAAAGTTTTTACGTGGTCTACTTTTTAACAGACAACGAAGGAAACATTAAGACAGGTAATTCCTGTCTTAATCCTTCCTTCGTGGTCTGACACTGTCACAGTGATCATCACGTGTTAATTTCTTCATGATTTACACACATATAAAACATGTATGAAAGATTATTTAATTTTCATGTATAAATGCTGTAATTTATTCCTCTGTGACCTCTCAGACCACAACCGGAGTGGTGCACTTTATCCCGCTCTTGAAACATCACCCTTGACTATGGGACTTTTTTCAATTCCGACAGAGAACGCCAAGAGCGAAATAATTTTTACCTGTATGCTTTTGGTATGAGAGGCTTCGCGGTTAAATTTTTTTATTAACGTTTAAGGTGATTGGCCTGAACGGCAGTAATATCAAAAAGTCTGGCATTACTTAGATGTTGGTCGCACTGTGAAGTCTCTACTTAATTTTTACTTTTAACTTACATACTTAGGGTACGTTTCATCTTTTGTGCTCTAATAGATAAGACATTTCGTAATTTTTTTTTATCAGATTTGTATTCCTTTAAACATTTTAGAAACGAAGATGTCTGCGGAGGCGGCAACTTGGTCAGTGTTGAGATGTTGCTGGTGACTGAATACCAACACTTGTGATAAGACTTATTACACTCAGATTATAAAACTCCCTATTTACATTGTTTCCGTCCATACGTCTCTCTTGCACTGTGTTTAATGGTGGTTGTTGCTCGGGATGTTCCCTTCAGTTGCTCGCCAGTTGTGTCTGGTAAGTTATACTTTGATCATAATGAGTTCCTTCACTTCAACACTTGCAGCTTGTGAGAGGTTCCATATTTGGTTAATACCACCTTCACCACTTATTGCTACACAGTCTTATGCCATCATCACTACTCACTATAAGCCTCTACTGGTTGCATGCAAGCTCTCTTCCTGTAATGAAGAAAAAAGCCATATAACACATGCACATGCATTTTATAAAACTATGACACATGTGTAATGGAGATAATGCAGTTCATGTGTCCAAAAATTAAAATAAAATAATAATAATAATAATAATAATAATAATAATAATAATAATAATAACTGCATGCCACTGGTCTGCTCTGTATCCTTTACCTGTTACTCTCGGCTACACATCTTACATATTCATAAGTCCTTAACCCTGAAAACAACTGAATTAAATTACACTGTAATTATTGAAATGATAGATTATTGCAGTTGTAGATATCTTTATTTACTGCTCTCAAAAGTTCATAAGAGGAACTAGGTTATATTCACTGTCACTTCCTCACTGTTTATGGATATATCAAAGTACTTCTTGCAGAGAATAAATCACAGTAGCGTGCTTGAGAACCAATAACCCAACCCAAAGATACATCGTCTTACCGCAAAATGCGTATAAGCGTTTTTAGCAGCCTAAGGTTTAACACATACTTGACCTAGTCACAATAATGGGAATTTCTCATTAATTCAATATAGGAAACCAGTTGTTTATTCAATACAAAATTTGTTCAGTCAGTGGTGGGGTGACGCTAGTTAATAGATGTTATAGTTCTTTTAGGGAATACGTCAAGACAGGTTTTGTAATGGTATATGAAATGAACTCGTGCGTCTTTATGACGCGTATCCCGATTAGAGGTTAATCTGAAGTGAAAACTGCCTGCTCCCTGTGGACTACGTGTTGATCTGAGCTATACTGACATAATACTCCCTGCTCCCTGTGGACTACGTGTTGATCTGAGCTATACTGACATAATACTCCCTGCTCCCTGTGGACTACGTGTTGATCTGAGCTATACTGACATAATACTCCCTGCTCCCTGTGGACTACGTGTTGATCTGAGCTATACTGACATAATACTCCCTGCTCCCTGTGCTACTACTGCCTTCCTCCGGGCAGCTGTCACCATAAATGAAGAGCAGCATGACCCTCCTGCCTCACGCAGTCAGGTTACAAGCCTTGTGTACCTGGCCACTATTATTGTAAGTGAAAGGAAACACACTGAGCTTGAAAAAATATATTGCAGAGGCCAATTAAATGTTAATGGTTGTAATTTTTACTGTTGAATAGGCTTATTGTTCTTGTGTTAACCTACTTACTTGTAAGTCCAGTTTTCCCGACTCAACTAACCAAATATCAAATGATAAGGGATGATAATGATCATTATTGACAGTCATTATAACATGCAACTGTGAATGTATGTCAATAATTTGGTCATTATAGCTGGAACATTTACCAGTGTCCACATCATCATCCATCACGGTCTCTAGTTGTCACAACGTCACAAAAATGATGTACCAAATTGGCGGAACCTAACCTAAACGGGACAGCCCGTCAGTTTTGCGAGCCGCTGTGATTTATAGTACATCATATTTTGGTCGTTGGGGAGTTAGAGGTCAAAATGCGATGTACTATTCGAGAGGACGAAATACATCGACATAGGTTGTGTAGACAGATGGCCCAAACCCCCACCAACACGAGCTCAAGACCCCCCCACCCCCACCCCCCTCTCACTCACACAATGGTCAAGAACCCCCCCCCCCCCCCGACTCTCACAATGATCAAGACTGTCTTCCCTCCCTCATCATAGTTCATGGCGACCTTCGACCCCACACAAGTGCTAAGACGGCCTTAAACACCCCCCCCCCCTCCCCTACAATATGACTGAAACGCCCGTCTCGCCTCACAGTACAACTCAAGACGGCCCACACACGTAGGGTTGAAGGCAGCCGTTCCCTCCCCCCTCCCGCAAGTAGGGCTCAACACAGCTCTCTAACACCACAATAACTCACGCCGGGCTCAATAAAACAACGTATTTACTTTTCTATTTTGTATTAGGTTTTCAGTCAACAATTTCCATTGATTTGCGTACAACATTAGATTTCTTTGAAGGTAAATAAATAATTTTAAACTAATAGAAACATTGTTCTGCACTTGAGGGAGCTTAGATGGCAGCGTAGGTGCCGGCAAGAGGCAGCACCTCAGTGCCTCCATTTACCGTGAGTGTAAATGTCTATTAAAAAACAATTTGTACACACCTTTTATTTTACACTCGGCATAGTGTTTTTGGGGAGGTTTTCGTTTTTTATAAACGTAAGTTGCACCTTTTTTTTTTTTTCCTTTTTTTTTTGGTCGCCCTAAAAACATATCACACGTGAAAAATATGAAAGGTTAATGAAGAGGTAAATGCCATCATCCCAACTTGCATTTTTGAGTCGCTTGAAAAGCCTAAACTTGCCCGTCATCAACAGCATCGTGTATACATGTGGGACCCCTCTCACCACAGTCAGGAGAAGCTCGTAGAAAACAGAGCGTGTAGAGTACTTAGTTTATTGTGTAGACCTTGGCTGAGTCATGTGCTGGACACATGACAGAAATGTTAGTGAAGATTCAAGAAGATGACAAAAATGTTAGTGAAGATCGACGGAGGTGACGGAAGTGTTAGCGAAGATCGACGAAGATGACGGGAGTGTTAGCGAAGATCGACGAAGATGACGAAAGTGTTAGCGAAGATCGACGAAGATGACGAAAGTGTTAGCGAAGATCGACGGAGATGATGGAAGTGTTAGCGAAGATCGATGGAGATGACGGAAGTGTTAGCGAAGATCGATGGAGATGACGGAAGTGTTAGCGAAGATCGACGGAGATGACGGAAGTGTTAGCGAAGATCGAAGGAGATGACGGAAGTGTTAGCGAAGATCGACGGAGATGACGGAAGTGTTAGCGAAGATCGAAGGAGATGACGGAAGTGTTAGCGAAGATCGAAGGAGATGACGGAAGTGTTAGCGAAGATCGAAGGAGATGACGGAAGTGTTAGCGAAGATTGAAGGAGATGACGGAAGTATTAGCGAAGATCGAAGGAGATGACGGAAGTGTTAGCGAAGATTGAAGGAGATGACGGAAGTATTAGCGAAGATCGACGGAGATGACGGAAGTGTTAGCGAAGATCGCCGAAGATGACGGAAGTGTTAGCAAAGATCGCCGAAGATGACGGAAGTGTTAGCGAAGATCGACGGAGATGACGGAAGTGTTAGCGAAGATCGACGGAGATGACAGAAATCAGAAATGTCAGCGAAGATCGCCGAAGATGACGGAAGTGTTAGCAAAGATCGCCGGAGATGACGGAAGTGTTAGCGAAGATCGCCGGAGATGACGGAAGTGTTAGCGAAGATCGCCGGAGATGACGGAAGTGTTAGCGAAGATCACCGAAGATGACGGAAGTGTTAACAAAGATCGACGGAGATGATGGAAGTGTTAGCGAAGATCGCCGGAGATGACGGAAGTGTTAGCGAAGATCACCGAAGATGACGGAAGTGTTAGCGAAGATCGCCGGAGATGACGGAAGTGTTAGCGAAGATCGACGAGCACATATATTATTGGTGTTATCATCATATATATATATATATATTTGTGTTCAATATGTACACATGGTCTTGCACCCTACTCCAAACCATACATGGAATATTAGAAACATATACAAGCTTTAGCAAGCTATTGAAGCTTACCCATGCATACGGAGACAGCCATGGTTACACACACACACACACACACACACACACACACACACACACACACACACACACACACACACACACACACACACACACACACACATACACGTCATGTATATTCACGACCCCACACCTAAACAATGATCTGTACACTACTAATGTTAAAGAGCAACAAAACTATTTAAGGCAACAACAGAGGCGACAGATACACAGGCACTGTGTGGTGCGTACATGTCACATCATCCACGTACACACACGCACACACACATTTAATGGCACGCACACTCACATTTACTCGTGTTACAAGCTCAAGTAATCTGAGAGGCATTATCTATCCATAACATAGAAAACGGTATCTATCTCTTGATTACTCTACTTTTCCATCTAAGATTTAGACATGAATATCAATTACAAGAAGTACGTGCGCAGCACAGGATGTGTACTGCACTCTTATGTCAGACAGGATAACGCTTACACACACAAACACACACACACAAACACACACACTCACACACACACACACACACACACACAAACACACACACACACACACAAACACACACACACACACACACACACACACACACACACACACACACACACACACACACACACACACACACTCACTCACACATACACTTTCTCTTGCCCTTTCTCTCTTTCCATTGGACCAATAGGTCTTTGTTATCTGTTTCCCCATGTACTCTGAGCGTGCACTAGCGAGCCAGGCAGGCCTAGCACATACACTTAGGCTTATAATTGAGATTAACCCTAGAGGTAAGTTACGGTGATGGTCGAGGCTGGGCTATTCCCCGTAAACATTGTAGGATGAGAGCGAGGGCTGCATCTGGATGTCGTCAATAGACACCAGCTTCTCCAGGGGCACCAGTGCCATCTCTCCTTGGATTTCTCTTGATCCCATCAGCGCCGCATAGTCGTCACGGACAACTCTCTTCTTCTTCTCTGGTTTTGTGCTGCGTTTAAAAACGTACGACAAACTCTGCGCACGCTTCAAGAATTTCATGGGCGGTTTCCTTCGAACCAATGGTTCCTTGGGCTCCTCGGCAACAGGTTTAGGCGGCGGGAGCTCTGCCTGAGGAGTTGGAGGGGCGTGGGTTGGTCGCTTGGGTTCTTCGATGGGAGGTGTGGGTGTCCGACTGGACGTGCTGTTCTCAGGGGTGCCCTCCTCACTGATGTGTCCTGTGGAGTCATCAGTGTAGCGTCCGTGCCCCGAGGGATCCGACACGCACTCCACTGACCTTGTAATTTGAGCATATTGGCCTCCGTGAGTGTGGTCTGGCTTCTCCAGGAGTCGTGACCTGGTCTTCATCTGTGCAATAACACTTTCACTCTCAGGTGAAAACCGAAATAATCTGTTCTTTTTATCAATAGTTGCTGGAGCTGAAAGCATTGGCAGGCTATCAAACTGCTTCGTCACTAAATCATCTTCAGAATCGTTAGACTCATTACTCGCTTGATTCACTATTCTGGCGATGCGCGGAACACGGTGGTGGACTCGTTCGCAAGCAGAGATGCTGCGTCCCAGACGTACGATGGGTCGTATTCTCGCTTCCTCCAGCTCACGGTACCTCATCTCGTCCCTCTTCTCGTCGTACTCCCCCATCTCAACCGTCCCTTCGCTGAGACTCCCTCTCTGACTGCTGGACTCGGCCGGAGAAAGGACCTCGTCTTCGTCTATGGTACTGGTAGGCGATGTTCTGAAGGACCTCCGCCTGCAATACATAATGTCCGTCTGGGCACTTCGATCCACATACTCAGTTGACGTTATCGAATGCCCAAACCTGCTGGGGTTAAGACAGAATGGCATTATAGTGACTTCAATAATCAGACAAAGATGAATGTCAAGGGTTCTCAGGGGGTAAGGAGGCCTGGGAGTCTTGAAGTAAAGAAAAAAGTAAGAGTAAAAAAAAATTGTCTCGATTCTTACCAAACCCATCCCTAAGCAATAGTGCTGAAGGCTAGGCCGTGACAAACCACGCGTCTTACCTAGGGGAAGAAGGTTGGGAGTCCTCGCGAGTAGGGGGTGAGTTGGAGGTGGAGAAACGACGCAGAGCTTCCCGTCGCTGGAACTCTACCTTGGCCATCTCCGTAGCGATCCACTCAGGGATGTCCGGGATAGCGTAGCTGATGCCGTACTTGAGCGCAATCATGGCGTGCTGAAATAATTCATACCCTCGTTATGGCCGGAGGGGAGTGGCTGGAATATTTATGATTTGGGTTAACAAGAAGATATTATATAGTGGGTGTGTGAGAGGTGTCGGGGAAGGTGGGGGTTAGACGCACCTCAAGGACAATGATGAGCAGAACAGTGTGTGCGGTGGACATCTCTGGAAACATGCGGTGCACCTGGCCCGACAGACCTATCAGCATGCAGTTGACCATGATCCCCAGCACGCCCATCAGCTCCATGGCGTCCTGTGAGAGAAGACGCTCTCATCAACCAGTGAATCACAAGCCTCATTTCTCGGAAACAAAATTATTTCGATCTGAATTAACTTTTAAAAACGTAGTTCTTGGTGTTGGTTATTTCGTCTAGACGATGAGAGTGTAGGGCGCTCTCTGATGGAGTAGCCACCAGGGCCACAGAAGTGAAAGAGGAACTCAAATTCTCGTACATTTTTTTTTTTTTTATTTACCACAAATAATGCTAAATAGTTTCCACCCCATTTCGAATAAGGCAGAAAGGTAAGCATCTTAACTCTTGCTTAATTAAAATTAAAATAAATGCAAAATAATTATAATTATGTTGGGAAAGGTTTAGAATCACTGATATTGCACCAACCAGTACCCACCTGCCCGCCCTACACCAGCCAGAACCCACTCGTTCCACATCAGTCAGTACCCACCTGCCACACACCGATGCTCTGGGCACGGTTGCCGAAGGGTCTTTGGAAGACGCAACAGAGCTTGAAGGCGTCGGACCGGATCTCGATGAGGTTGTTGAGGAAGGCGCACATGGCGGCGAGCGGGAAGGCCGAAGAGAAGAGGGTGACGTAGCCGAACTGAATGAACATCTCCAGGTAGTCCTCAAAGGTCCCCTCGTACTGCAATGACACATTCAGATTACTACTGTAAATGAAGAGATGTGTTTGATACCTCTGATATATATATATATATATATATATATATATATATATATATATATATATATATATATATATATATATATATATATATATATATATATATATAATGCTTCGATGATGTCCACTCTTCTGTTGTCACTGTATGTGTCGATTATTTTGGTGTTGTTTGTGAGTATATCTCTGGTGATGATCTGGTTGTGTATAGAGATTATATGTGCTTTTGTAGGACCTTGCTGCTTGTGCATTGTTAGGCGTCTTGAAAGGGGTGTTCTTGTCTTGCCTATATATATTGAATTCGTTGGGGCTGACAGTCCCCAAGTGGGCATGTGAAGGCATAGACGATATTTGTCTCTTTCAAGGGGTTTGGTCTGGCGTCAGGTGAGTTCATCATAAGCAAGAAGACGAGTGAGGTATCAGGTGAATTTATAACGTCATGAAATGATTAATGTTTAAGAATGAAACAAATTTAGTAACTTAGAAGCGTTATCTGCGAACTTTGTCTAATTTCCACTGTGATTTGAGGTGACACGAGAGAGGAAGATGACACACAACCTTCCAGAAGTGGTCGACACGACCGCATGCGTCACTACAATGTCATGGAGAACAATGTACGACAAAGAGCCACTTTAAATAATTGTGGTGCTGTAACCTTGTCAAGACTGATGGAGGACGACTTACTCTGGACATGTTACACTCCACTTCTGCCTGGCTGACGATGCGGTTCTTACTGCCTCCGCGGGAGAGGAAAGGGTCGCCGCTTCCCGCTGCATCTCCACCTGGCGCCGGCGAGTCTCTGCTGCTGTTGGCGCTGCTGGGGCACAAGGGGATCCCTCCCTCCTCCGGTATCTGCAACAATACAAGTTGTCACCATCAGCTGCGTAAGGTAGTGGGCGCCGGACATCTGAGCTTTAATAGCTGTGGCACCTTAGTGCCCAAAAGTATATGTGGTACTTCTGTTTCCTGCCAATATTAGAGTAAGGAAGTGCACCGCTCTTCCATAATAGAGTGTACAGGGTGTTCAGAAAGTCTCCAACCATCATGTGGTATACAGGGTGTTCCAGAGGTCTCAAACTATAGGGCAACATTATGAAACTGACTTATTTTGTATTATTTTATTTTATACACAGAATGTGATTAATGTGTCCACCATTATGAATGATTCAGAAACGCAGACGAACAATCTGTAAACACGTGGAGAATTGGGTGAAGTGTGATAGTTCCAGATTTGAGGGACATGGTTCCAGACCTATGGGACACCCTGTACTGTATACACGTAGTGAACCTTACACAGAAGAAAACACAGCTCTCAAGGTCAGGTCAGGGTGTCGGGAGAACACCAGACTGATGAAAATACATATTCAGGGTGTGGAATATATATGAGCAAACATAGTAATACATAGTACGTATATATAGTAATACAAGGGCTTAGGGGAGGTGCCGGTGTCCTATTTCACAGGTGGTAGCCACCAGGGCCACAGGTGGTAGCCACCAGGGACACAGGTGGTAGCCACCAGGGACTGAAGTACCTGTGTTTCTCCTGCAGGTTGGGGCGGGTTCTCCTGTGGCCAGTCCTGGTGCTTGATCTCCTCTGAGGGGGAGAGCGCGCCGTACAAGTCGAAACTGAGCTTAGCCAACTTGAACTGCTCGAGCAGGTAGGGGATGCAGGACTCCTTGATGTTCCCCACCACCTGCCGCGTCAGCAACAGCGCCGCCAGTTGCTGGGGGAGTAGCGAAAAATAGGGATTTGTCTATCGGTTACTAAAAAAATCTCCCACCTTCTTTTAGGGAAATTAGAAGGAAACACATGGTATAAAAACACCAGAAGAGGTGGATGTTGATAAAAAAAAATGACGAATCGGGTTGGATCAAGAAATTGTTTACAAATCAGTGATGTGATTTAATTTCTTGTAGAAATTATAGTGCTTATTAGGAGACATGACAGGGTTTTAAAACTTGAAATCAAAATGAAAGCAGATTTTCATTCATTGAAGGAAAGGATGGCCTTCAGTCCGTGGGTGAGAATATTGCCCCGTGGACATGAATATTGTCCTGTGGACCAGAATGTCTATGATTTTATTTGCTTTATATTTTAAACAGCAAAGCTGTGACATAAAAATAAATTGCCGAAGCTCTACAAGAGAGGTTATCCAGTGTGGCACCTTGTCAGACGGCACCCGGCACTCAGATTGGATAAAACACATGTATATTGAGTGTTACTGTAGTGTGTTGATTGGCCAATTGCATGCTTGTATAACCTTAATCTATGCAATAAGTCTGTCGTTACACCGTGGGGCAATGCCCCAAATTTCAGTAAGTTTTGATTAGTCTTTCAGCAACTGAATCTTGTCAATACTATCTGGGCATGCATTCATTGAAGGTCAGTCAATGCTTGATTGAATATGTTCAAATAAATTTAATATATATGTATTTGTATAATTGATCATATACATTACGTTAACCATAGTTAACTAAGTTATTTTTATTTTATATAAGTTTATCATATTTAATATAAATTATTTTACCTAGATACCAGTACTTGGACCAAATTTAAGGTCCTTTAATTGCATATTTACATATATCATACCTCTATAATACAAATTGTTGTGTTTATTAGTATGTGAATATTGGTTGGTGTAATTATAGAGCTAGGCTGGACTATGTACATGTTTGGATCCTTGATTTAAACAGAACCAGTGTTCAGTTACTAAACTGAGTTATTTAATCATATCCTTATATAAACAATACAAGCTGATGTGTTGAATTGTCTGCAGGTGGATTGTAGATCTCCAGTCAACTTTTCCATTCATCCTTAAGGACCCACCTGCCCCTTACAGCCCACAGCTGTCATTAGGGCTAAAGGAGCTAGGATTTACAACCCTAGCTAAGGACTTTAGTTGTATTAATTTTGCATACAATATTTTTTAATTTAGTACAGTACAAGTCCTAAGTAGTTCTTCTCATATATTAATCCCGGCAATTTTACCACAGCATTAGGATATGTGGAGTGCAGCATTAGGATCTGTGGAGTGCAGTCTGTGATGCTAATTGTGTTGACACATGATATATGATTATGTGATATGTCTTGTAAGAGTTATTTCTTTTTAGTGATTATCAGAGTAATACTGTTTGTAGATCTTAAAACGAGCGAATTAAAGCAACATAAGAATTCTCGACTCGGGGTAGTGGTGGAGAAGCCTATTGGAGATACAACTAATCGTTTCTTGTTGTTCACTATTTTGCGAAGCTACTTCTTTATTATTTGTTTTGCTGTTTCTTAGCTGTATTGTATTTATATATGAGAGTAAGCTTAATTTATGTTGCTATCTGGCCGTGCATTGAGCTGATTTTGCATAACCTGGTGCAGGTCTTTCTGTAGCCCGTCCTCGTAAGGTTTCCTAACGTCAAAAGTAATAAAGTGGCGTAATAAAGTGCACTTATCGTAACCTACCAGAGGACCCACCAACAAAACTGGAGTGTGTGTCAATTTCGTGTCGGATACCAGTCAGTGGCGGGTGCATTAGGCTGTAGAACAGGTGAGCTGCAGGAACTCCACTACTTAGGAGGGTGACCCGAGGGCTGGTACCTGTGTAGAGGTACTGGCGGTCTCTATGGTGGTGATGCTAACTTGACACACACCTCACAAGGATGGTGCATAAAGTCTTGTCACCACGGGACGAGTGATACAGTGTGTCTTGTCACCACAGGACGAGTGATAAACTGTGTCTTGAGTGACGTGGTGTTGAGGGCCGAGGACCAGAGTGTGGGAGGTTGGGCAGCAGCAGGAGGCCCCTGAGGGTATACTGTCAGAGAGGATGTATCCACCGAGCGGTGAACCTTGCAGTTGACTTTGGTCTTCAACCCTATACCATGCCAAACGTTGGCTCCCTTGTGCAGTTTACCCCATGTTCATAAATACTGGTCAAAATTTGTCTTTACTAAATTATATCATTTGCATTCCCGAAGAGTTCAGGCTTAAACCAAGATAAATTTGAACTGTTACTTGTAGTCGATTAATATTGTTCTTTCGCAGCCTTATCTGGGGTCCGCCTGGGGCCAGCCAGGGGCCAGCCAGGGGCTAGCCAGGGGCCAGCCTGGGGCTAGCCAGGGGCCAGCCTGGGGCCAGCCAGGGGCCAGCCAGGGACCAGTCAGGGGCCTCCCTAGGGCCAGCCAGGGGCCACCCTAGGGCCAGCCAGGGACCAGCCAGGGACCAGCCAGGGACCAGCCAGGGGCCAGTCTTCTATGTTGACTGCTTAGCTTTGAGGCTGTTACCATACCATGGCTTTGGTTATCAGTCTTATGACACCACAGTCATTCTTAATGTTAGTACAACAACACGAAGCATGTCACTACATAAAGCATCAGAAGTATTGAAACAGTTTTTTTGGACGCCAAATGGAACGCAAATTTCAATAATGCAGCCGCTCTATATATTCAGTGAAGTTTGAGAAACATTAACTTTTTTTTGGAATTACATTACTCAAACCTAAAATTATATATGGAAGTGCACAACTCATCACAAATGCTCCCCAAAATCTAAATATGAAGGGAAAAGCAAGAAATAGAAGAGTGTGTTGTTGTTGAAGCCTCACCTCCTTGAGACGTTCCATGTCCTGGAGGTAGAAGGCGATGTAGAAGAGCGACAGGAAGGAGTTGACGAAGCGGAACTGCAACACAAGGTTAACAATCAGTGCCGTCATCCTAGTCACTCTTAACCTGTATTTGTTTAGTTCATAGTCTTAGTTACACAGTTTTGAAGCGCTGATGTTGGTACATGAAGCATATAGGAGGAGGGATGATGAGAGACTCACCACAGACAGCTTGATGATCAGGTGGTTCTGGTACGTCTCCTCAGTCCGGTAATTCTCTGTAGGGGGAAGATATATATATCTTAATCTTAGTATTTACTTGGGTTTTATTAACATGTTAAGCTCGCCTGAATGTACTTTCCATATTTGTCAAAAGTTCTAACGATAGCTTCATAAGTTACATGCTATATATATTTATTAATCATATACTTGTTTAATATATACAACCCTAAATTCACAAAAGCTCAAATATAACACTACAGTCCTGTGAAGAGCCTCGAACAGTTGAACCTGGACAGAACACTTGCGACACTCACCACGGGACCTTAGATACAGGAGACACAAGACCCGCGGGTTACAACAGCTCACTACAGCCGTGGTCCAGTGTTGAGACAATGAAAGTGCCGTGTTCAGCACCTGGACTCAAATATCCATACTGTATGTCATACATTTATCAGTTATAATCTGCTTGAAGATGCCCATTAGGACTTCAATTTTGTTTTTATGATGATGAGGACGAGGCGGTGTAGTTACAGGACAGACGACTAGGTAGGTCGTCTGGGTATGGAACGACCAGGTAGATCAGCCGGGTTGTGGTGAGTATGTGGGTCTGCGGGCCGCTCCAAGCAACAGCCTCGTGGACCAAACTCTCACAAGTCAAGCCTGGCCTCGGGCCGGGCTTGGGGAGTAGAACAACTCCCAGAACCCCATCAAGCAGGTATCAACCAGGTAAGTAGTGTCAAGGTGTGTGAACTAGGAATGTGCTGGATGGTTGCTGACGATCCCGGGTTATTGGAAACAAACAAGCTTCATGTTATTATTTTTGTTTCTGACTTGTAAGTGGTTACGAATTAAGTATGATGCTCTGTTCAAGCCTAGACCTCAAGTTTGGAGAGATCTGTGCGATGTGCAGGGAAGGAGGAGTCGGTAGGACCTACACATATCACTGAGGCAGACACCCACCTTGGTGGGGGAGGAGATGGAACCTACCCATATCATTGAGGCAGACAGCCACCTTGGTGGGGGGGAGGAGATGGAACCTACCCATATCATTGAGGCAGACAGCCACCTTGGTGGGGGGAGGAGATGGAACCTACCCATATCATTGAGGCAGACAGCCACCTTGGTGGGGGGAGGAGATGGAACCTACCCATATCATTGAGGCAGACAGCCACCTTGGTGGGGGGAGGAGATGGAACCTACCCATATCATTGAGGCAGACAGCCACCTTGGTGGGGGGAGGAGATGGAACCTACCCATATCATTGAGGCAGAAAGCCACCTTGGTGTAGCCCTCGTCAAAAGCGGAGATGGTGAGAGCCATAAGGATCTTGGGGGCGTAGGAGAGGTAGAAGGTGTACTGGTGCGCGGAGATGAAGGCGTCACACAGGTCCTGAGGATACAACACATTACTTAGCAACCAACTTATAAACAGCACACCAATTATAAGCTCTTTTGTGGTTAATAACTTGGATGATCTTCTGTTTAAATGGATTTTTGTTTATAATGAATATTTTAGTTAAGGAAAAGTGTTTATGGATTTACAAGTTGTGTAAATGGTGTTGATTTTTGTAACTGGTCTTAAAGGCAAACTCTGAAAGGGTTTGCTTTCAGAATTCTCGGGTTAGAGCTAGAAACTTTTTATTATTCGAAGAGCGAATAATATATATATATATATATATATATATATATATATATATATATATATATATATATATATATATATATATATATATATATATATAATAATACATACAGTCTTCCTGCCCCCCCCCCCCCCCCCCCCAACAGAATGACTTAAATGTTTGTGGAAGGGAGAACAGAATGGGTATCGCTGACCCAAAGAGTTATAGAAAACTGACAATACTTGAAACGTGTTTAAGGGTAACTTGAGAATTGTTTGAAATATGCTGACGTTAGGCCTTATCATTCCCGGTGCCGGGAACAGGATGCCTGTACTTTAATTAATAGGCATTTCGAGGTCCCTCAAGATCAACTACTCACCTTTTCCAGGATGCAACCCACAACAGATGCCTAACTCCCAGGTAGCAATTTAATACTAGTTGAACCTACTAGGCGAATTCACATTAACCCAGGATCCTTAAATCTCAATCGAAGACGTAGACTACTGCACCACAGGACCCGCTGGTTGTATGGACTATACTGTACCATGTGGATACACCGTCCATATAGATGACGTAACGGGAACTGAACGATCAGTTCATTTATAGTAATTTTGTGCTGTATCCAGATGATGTAACACTTCACATGGCTATCTTGAGATGATTTCGGGACTTAGCGTCCCCGCGACCCGGTCCTCGACCAGGCCTCCTTTTTGTTACACATCCCCCGTAACATCGTTACGCATCCCCCGGGGAAGCAGCCCGTAGCAGCTGTCTAACTCTCAAGTACCTATATACTGCTAGCGTGAACAGGAGCATCAGGGTGAAAGACACTTTGCGGATTTGTTTCCGCCTCCGCCGGGGATCGAACCTGGAACCTTAGGATTACGAATCCCGAGCGCTGTCCACTCAGCCGTCAGGCCCCTGACGCCTGTATGTAATGTGTCCATTACCCTTAGGTAAGGCCTAATATTTCACATGATTGTCAAGTTAATTTCTCTAAAAGTGTTCAGGTTTCCCCAGCCTGGCTGGCTTAACGAGACTACGCTGGCTATCAGAACCGAGTGTACTGATTGACTGATAAAGATTAAGCCACCCAAGAGGTGGCACGGGCATGAATAGCCCGTAAGTGGTACAATTTTTTGTTCAGTAATTCTTTTCAGTGTTCTGAGGTCGCAGAGTGTATTGATTGTTGTTGTTGTTATAGATTCAGTTACTCGGAACAAGTTCCAAGTAGCACGGGCTATGGTGAGCCCGTAGTGGACTTACCTGGCACAGGAGCGGTGCTGTGAGTGTATTGATTATATGAAGGGTTTATATATGAGGGTCTGGAAGTACAGTCAGGTGCGTCCTCGACTCTCAATCGTTTCCTATCACCTAATGGCGATAGGAAATCGGCGCATATCCTATCACCTAATGCATCTGTTCCCCTAGCAGCAAACAGGTACCCTAGGAGTTGGCTTGTTGTGTGGTTGCATCTTCGGGGGGGCGGGGGAAGGGGGAGATAGTTATTCGATTTTAGGGGGAACTTCGATATAAACCTAACATGTACTGTATATATAAACTGGCTGCCTGTCCCCGGACTCAATGAATTATTATTGTATTATGCACCTCATTCCCATGCCATGGGAGGTAGTGGATGGGAATGGGAGGGCCAGAAACCAGTCCATCCTCCTGAAACGATAGTAATTACAGCAACAATTGGTCGAGCGAACAACAATGGACAATTCGACCCCTAAAAGTTAACGTTTTGTACTATTGGAATACTCCAAATTGGTCGCTGACAGGTGTACCAGTAGGTGCTGGGGCTGGGTGTAGAGCTCAACCTAACCTGGTCTACACCCAAATACACAACTTAAGGTCTAATGTACGGCATCTTAGGCCATATACAGTACATAAATGTACTATGCTAGGCTTAGAAAAGTTTAGGTGTAGTTGTTGCCTTTCTGTCTGGTGTCCTCTACAACACTAATAGTACAAAATATGAAGTGTTTGCTCCAACAGTTCATTCTTGTACGTTCAATCAACAGTTGCTATACGCTAAGTACCTTAATTTTTGGATGACTGGTTCCAAGAAACATGAATGATTTCTTCGAGGAAACCTCACCTTAATGGATATTGAAAAAGCCTGTTTCATAAGAGAAATCCAAACTTCCAGAAAATGGTTGAGTGGGAGCAGTCAGTTAGACAAACTATGTATTTTAACACATGCAGGATGATATTAAGAAACAGGTGACCCGGAAACACACACCGAAACTACGACGTTGGTACAACGTTCGAACAAGTTTTAACACCTCCTAACCAGTTATAACAACCAATATAGCAAGTTGTAACAACGTTCTAATACGTCATAAACACGTTAAGCCAAGATGTAACAACTTTATTACAAGTTGTAACAAGCGGAAAATAGAGACAGTTTCGGTTTGTGTTTCCAGGCGCGCCTTTACCCACCAAAAAGTTAATATTAAAGTAGTGTAATTTTAGAACTTTGATGAATGTGGAGGTATCTGACCTGGAGCTGGAGGAGGAGGAGCATGACGGCGAAGACGACGAGCAGGCAGCCCAGGATGAGGGGAAGGGTGACCAGGTAGCGGATGAGGTTCCGTCGCCAGGCCGGGTACTCGGGCTCCAGGCGGCCCGTCACGCTGCTCACCCGTAGCTCCCCCTGCCACACACAACACCAGTCACCACCACACTATTACCAACACAATACCACCATACCAACAACACCACACCGGTAGATAAACCATGTACACCAATACCTCGCTCAAGCCTGCCCCACTACCCCCTACGGCCGGGCTCGGGGAGTAGAACAACTCCTGAAACCCTCTCCAGGCATGTTCCAGGTATACACCACCAACCTCTCAACTATACACCATCAACCCCTCACCAACACACCACTCCCTCAGGCACTATCACCAACCCTTCACAACACCAACACAATAACACCAACCTCTCGCCAACACCACCACTAACACACCACACCAACACACCACACCAACACAGCACACCACTAATCCTTCACCAAAACCATCTCAACACCACATCACCACACCAGCCCTTCAACACCACAACACCGCCTCACCATAACTCCAGCACTTCTTACACCGAAGAGTATATTGATTTTGTATCTTAAAAAATGGTGATTTGCAAATTACGGTAAAATAGAAAGGTGCTAAATAAGTTTCCATGCTCTAACTACACTATATTGGCCTATTATCTTGTTGGGTTTAATTGAAAGCGTTTGGTAATGGATTTAAGTTACTAATTTCAAGAGGTCTGAGTCTTCTTCTGTCTATACTCTGAGGGGTCTGAGTCTCATGTGTAGGAGTACATTGTGATCATAGTTGGTGTGGCCAGCATGACACAAGCGGTGTGGACACCTGTCCTCAGGTGATGGCAGATGTCAGGCACAGACGCCAGACCATTCCCACTGCAGGGAGGAAGCTCCACCCACCAAAGAGCCCCGTTGGAACTTTACAGAATCTCTTAAGTTAAAGAGCGTATTCTTTAAGGAGAGTTTTAAGTACTGACGCCCTCGGTACTCTTACGATGCGTGTTGTACTTGATACAAGTTTTTTAGGAGGAACAAATAATGAACAAAGCATGGTACCCCCCCCCCCCTCCCTAGGAGAGCCTTCTATAATCTATGTGAACAGGAATGCCCTCTACAGCCCTCTTATCTGGTAGAATTACAGTCCTTTGACTGGAAGTAATGTGCAAGATATTTAATTATTTACACTCGTAACTGGAATACAAAACTATATATATCTGCTAGTAAAGGTTCTACAAAGGCTTTATAAAGAAATGCTAGGTTGCCAATCCTCCAAGTGCTGTATACCTGTCAGTCAAGCACTGACTGACAGGTAATGTAACTCGACTGCTGCAGCCAGTCCCACTCTGCCAGCACAACTGTGACACTGAGGAAATAGTTCAGGACCTCGTGTCTAACAGTGTAAAGAACGTGATTTCGAATCATCATGAATGAGCATTACGATGAGATTCCATAACTCCGACCTTCCTCGTGTATGAGAGGCAAGTAACATGTTTCCGACGTAAACAATAATTCCCCGTTATCAGATTGATTGATTGAAGAAGATTAAGCTACCCAAAAGGTGGCACGGGCATGAATAGCCCGTAAGTGGTGGCCCTTTGGAGCCATTAGCAGTATCATTAGCTGATACTGGAGATCTGTGGAGGTGCGACTGCACCCTACGGAGAGGTCGTGACCTCTGCTCATTATCAGTGTGGGTAAAACTCTCTATCCTTACACAGATCTGTGTACACACAAAGGAACACACACACACACACTTGTCAATATACAAAGTCTAATATTAGTATTATATGCAATTGGTGACATCAAATAAATGATATGATTAATATTGTACTCGTTCGCCACACAACATATATGTACACGATTGCCTTATGAACCTCTGGAGGGTTATTAAGGCCTTGCGCTTATTGACCAACCAGCAAGTATACTTCAGCCCCGGACATAATTCAGGACTAAGGTAAACTCTCATTGTATATACAGCCAGAAGCTTGGTGCACCTCAGTGTACATATTCCCTGTACATAATTAAATGAACACGGTTAATATGTACATATTATTGCTTACTCTTTAAAAATGTTACGTTCACTAATACACAGATGTTACAGGGGAGGAGCTACAGAGGTCTATGCTTCAGGTCATTAGACATAGTTAAGAGATTTATTACAAAGGGGAACATTAATCTAAAGAAGAAGAATATATATATATATATATATATATATATATATATATATATATATATATATATATATATATGTATATATGTATATATATATATATATATATATATATATATATATATATATATATGTATATATGTATATATATATATATATATATATATATATATATATATATATAATGTATATATATATATATATATATATGTATATATATATATATATATATGTATATATATATATATATATATATATATGTATATATATATATATATATATATATATATATATATGTATATATATATATATATATATATATATGTATATATATATATATATATATGTATATATATATATATATATATGTATATATATATATATATATATATATATATATATATATATATATATATATATATATATATATATATATAATACACAAAATGTTTGTCATGCACATTATAAGTAAGCGTTTGTGTTAACTGTAGCTGGCGTGTGTTCAGATGTTGCATTACTAAGACGGTGGTGGGGACTCTTGTGTCACATTACAAAGATTGTAGAACTGAATTGTGGAGAAATGTAACATTGCAGAATAGTGACAATCACATACTGAACGCCAAGTGCCTCTACCTACTTACCCTCTAGAAACAATAATTTTTTTTTAAATCTTCATCATATTTAGGTACATTTGCATTTATGCTCTGACTATATGAAGTGTTGCACAGTGTGTGTCGAGGGCTAGCTACGTGATACTAAGAAATCCCCCATCTCACATGATAATCACTCAGGGACAAGCGATCAGTAGCCTGCGCCTGCCAGCCTCGAATGCTATGTGAGGGTATCACACGAGGGTGACTAAAGTAATTACAAAGCTCCAGACATACCGGCATGTCTCAAGGGTCTAATAACGGGATATTCAATGAGGTGGTGCATAAAATCATGGCCGAATTCTTGTTCACAGTTTAACATGAATAAGAAACAACAAAAACGATGTATTTCAAATTGTTAGAGGTCGCTACAAAGGTTATTTAACATAGGCTCTACCGTTAACAGCACGCAGGCACTTCAGAACATGTTTTCAGGCCCTTAATCAATAGAACGTCACATTTTGACGTATACTCTAAATAAGGGCAAAAATCGTCGTACTAGAAAATGGTACCGACTCGCGAATTTAACATACTGTCTCGTTTTCTGCTTGGTGTCCTCTGGTAGATTAAGATAAGGACACTTTAGTATCGTTTTATCTCCTGACCCCGTACTGGTGTAAATTTAACGAGTTCTGTAATTTTCTTTTCACTTGAGAATGAACCATGGAGGTTCGAAACGTTGTGCAAATTGTATAAATAAGTGTAATACATTCTATAGTAATTCACTTTTTTCTTCACCTTAAAATAACGAACATGAGTTTTGGAGAAGTTCTCTTTCAGCTCAGCCCTGATGCTAGGAAAATAGTCAGAAGGATAGAAGCCCTAAATCAGAAGATAGTAAATACAGAATATGCGGTCATATTCAATGAGACATGTTTAAAAGAAGAAAAAAAAAGAAATATATATATATATATAATATAATATGAATGAGGCAATACCGACTCTGGTTGCGTTTGTAGGACCCCTTAGCCTCGAAGAATACCATATGTAGAATCCGGGGAGCCTTGTGGGGCGCCCTGCTTGATACCTGCTGGATGGGGTTCTGGGAATTCTTCTACTCCTCAAGCCCGGCCTTGTCTTGTGAGAGCTTGGTCTAACAGGTTTGGAGTGGCTCGCAGGCCCACATCCACCACAGCCTGGTTGGTCCCACACTTCTTGGTGAAAATGATCTAGTTTTCTCTTAAAAATGTCCACGGTTTTTCCAGCAGTATTTCTTATACTGGTTGGTTCAGGCAGCTCGTACTCTCGCAGGCACCCGCGTACACTCACATATTGTCTTCTACCACCCTTATATATATTGTGTGTTTTGTCATTTTATTTTATTTAAAACTTCATTACATAAAATGGGTTACAACATTGGTTACATGCAAGGTACACGGCTAGTTGTCACAGGTTGTCGAGTTCTTTCAGCTTTTCAGATGGCGGGCAAGAACTATGGATGCAGTCTGCGTTTCTTCCCTATTTCGCCACTCTAAGGCGCTAAAAAAGGAAGCTGGCGGCTCTAGTGGTCTCTTGCTTTAATTAGCTTAGAACCCAGCTCCTTCAAAAAACTAGCGGCACGTTTACCCCTGGCGCTAAGTTCCTCTGAGGCAATGGGGACAAAATTGTAGGTGTGATCCAGACTTCTATTTACGAGACTTGGCTGCTTCCCGGTGAGTGGCAGCGCCGCCCAGATGTGCGACACTGAAGTCAACATAGGCGTTGGCTAAAGTTGAATTGAGAAAATGCCAATTTTGAATACACCGTACTTGAAAACGGATGTGTGTTTAGGGTCAGCCACAGCTTGGACAAGTATTGCCTGAGAACGGGTTGAATTACAAATAATTACCAACAGAACCAAAACGCACAACCTAATATATTCTAAGTCAAACAATACACAAAATAATAATTTACAATCTAAAAAATAAATATCCTTTTGTTGCACAATACGATAAAATTGACGAATATGGCTGCAGCTCGAAGCACTACGTTACAAAACAAAGCCTCAATATCTAAAACTAATCTACAATATCCTACGTTATTACAGTTAATGAACAAATTAGCCTACATATTTAAAACCATGCAAAAGGGAAAGATCTACATCGCCACTTTAAAGTTTTAAAATCTTGGCTGCAGCCAAAGTCTCTACGCTAGTTAACCAACTACAGGATCATGCCCAAAGAGGAAGAGCGCAGGTGGAGCCCAGCCTCTAACCAGCCCAGTCCAGCCCGTGGTTCACCTGCCATACTCACCGTTGTCACCTAGGACCCAGTGAGCACATGAGAAGTGTCAGTGTCAGCTACATGGGTTAGAGTTGTAAAGCATTATAAAGAAGGCTTAAGTTTGCTGGTTTACTTAAAATACGGTCAAGGATTTTTTTTAAGGTATGGTGTACATCAGCCGTAGCCTGATAATGGAAAGACAAGTAAGATTATGTAAAGAACCACTCAACGTTTGTACTCTGAGTGTGTGATATTGGTATGGCAAGCCAGCCTCCAAAAATTATTTGTAGTAACTTAAGTGACAGTGGATGGATTGTATAAAATATGGATTGTTGCAGCCAAAAGAGTTAACCTTTTCACTATTGGGATACTAAAGAGAGTGACAAAAATTACAACAGCCTACCATCAACGAAGGAATCATAAGTCTGTCCCAGGTCTAATGTGCAATGTTAGTCCTGGTATGCTCAGTCTTAGGCCAAGTTAAGTACTTAGGACACTTCTCCTGTCTCGCACGTTGTCGGGGACAGGAAGCCTGCACTGAGGCATGTCAGCGTCCGCCCCCCTCCCCTGGGGTTCTAGGCCAACTTCTCACCTCCTTCAAGATACAATCCACAACTTCCAGGTTCATATTTACTACAAGTGAATAGAGGTATACAGTGAAAGAAAGTGTGCCAAACTGCTTTATTCCTGCCCTGAATTGAACCCGGGACACCCGGTAGCGAACCAACGCCATAGACCACTGCACTACAGGATTCTATACTAAGCCTAGGAAAAGTTAGGTTTAGTTGTCTTTTTTTCTCGGGATCTGTACAAAATCAGTAATAACCATTGATATTTTAGGATGCAACAGTTCACATTTTGTTTATTCCATCGACAGTCACTATCAGTACTATACAGGTTAGAGGTGTAACCTTGAGGTGGGGGAAACAGGGAGGTGTAAGGTGTGAAGACTGCCACGGCAGGAGCACGTAGCACCACCGGACAGGTTGGGCCACGGCTCTCATCACACACACACACACACACACACACACACACACACACACATTGCTAAACTTATGTACAGTAAGACTAAGCTATTTCAGACTAACGATTACCCAGTGATGTCTTGTCAAAACTTATGTACAGTAAAATTGTGCAATTTCAGAATAAGAGAATTCTTTTGCAAGTGTGGAGAATGTGGAGGAATGGGTTTCTCTCAGATGTGGACATGCCACTTTGATTATTACCAAGTTGATAAAGCAATAAACGATATTAGAATGATTGCTCCAGAGTATGATTTGTGTTACAAGTGCTTTCGAGATATCGATTTGATTTATTCATTTTAAACCGAGTAATTATTGACATTGTGTTCACATTATTAGTTAAGATAATATGTATTTCAAATTCATTAGTAAACACGTCAGTACTAGATATTAGTGTCCGGCTCATGTGCCTAATTTACAGTGGGGCCCAGTGACCCGGGTCGGCCTCATCAACAACAACCAAGTGTCTATTCTATGCAGCCGCCAACCACAACCCCCAACCCCCGTTTAGGAATAAAAAACGCTTTATACACGACTCACGACAGAGGATGTTCGAACATTTCTCGAACACTGCTTCGCTGACGACCACTATTTGAATCACAACTCTATGTGCTTCACCCACGTACTACAAATTCCTCTCTCCCCTTTTTTATTTTTAACTAAAACTGTGGATCATTAGGGCTGTCAAGTGAAGTACCTAGTGAAACTATAAGGGCTGTTATCCTATCTTAGTTCATCTGAAGCCTGCCCTAAGGGACTCATTTATTTCATGAGATTATGTGAAACTGAATTAATTAACTTATAAGGAACAGGTATCTGGTGAAACTACAAATAAGAGTTATTATCCTACCTCTGCTGATCTTAAGCTTTCCCAGATTTTTTAAATATGGAATGATCTTTATTTAAATGTAAATAACAATCATATAAGGAACAGGATAAGCCAGGCGCCAAATGTTTGCCAAAGCCTTCACATGTGACTTCTCCCGTGTATCAACATGTTGAGCGAACACGTTCCAGATGCCTGTCAGTCCAGGAATGAATGATCGCTAATGAAGTGATATTCTTGAGAAAAGGCAGTTCCAGTATGAATCTATTGATGGCTGAGAGCCTTGTGTCATGGGCTCTCTCTCTCTTCCCCCCCCCCTTATCTCTCTCTCTCTCTCTCTCTCTCTCTCTCTCGTAAAGTATAATATTACGAAAAGATGAAAAACTGCTCAAAATCAATATGGTAACACAAGTCCCTGATTTCAGTCTTCCTCAGAATCGCCGAGTCTCACCTTAGAAGCCGAGATTTCTTAAATGTTTGTAAGTGGCCGACCCTGACAAGCCTAAGACAGTCGCATACCAGCCAAGAGTCACCTTGAAACGTCCAGTGAAGCCTGCCCCCAGTGTCTGGCCTTCAGTAGTGTAAAGGACGCCTACGACCGTGCGCAGCACCTCAGGTGCTGCGCATGGTCGTAGGCGTACTTTACACTACTGCCTTCAGCCTTGAACAAAAAGACACACAACCTTATGTTGATGTCTAGCTAGAGTTGGTAATAGGTTTTGAGTATTACTTGAAGGAAAAGTTTGTAACTGCAGTGATTGCCGCTGGGGACTATATAGCACCGTGAAACTAGCCATGTCTTTGAAGTGTTGCGAAGCCTATGTCCTAAAGACCACAGCTGTACGTCAGACCAAAAGTTTCAGATGATAGAGATATCTTTTCATTTCGTCATTGTTACAGTAAGGAACAATGAATGTTTAGTTTACACACACAAATCACAATTGAGTGATGCATCAAATGAACATCATCGATTAAGGCAGTGTCTAGGATGCTCTCGGATGCAGGTTCGAATCCTCGTCACGGCCCTTGTAGATTTGTTCAATGTTTAGTTTGACAAAGAAAATGCTGATGTAAACTAGGTATTGTTAGAAATTCATTAAGCACTTACTGTTCACCTACGAGATATGTACCGCTTAACCTCTATCATGGCGACTGTGTCTTCAAAATCGTCCCCTTTTCTCATAAATTAACATTATTATATATTATAATTCAGTTGCATATATGCCTGGGGACCATTCAGGCTTGTTCGCATTATAATTCTATGTATAGTTAGACGTTGGCTAGGTTAGGTTTGGTGTGTAGGTTCTAATGGCAATTATTTGCGTTTGCAGTAAGTGTGGTTGAGGACGGGTCGACCACACAGACACATTCATAAATTTTAATATGTTGTTCATTCAAAACAGGAATTTTCTCAAATATAAATTAATATTATAAAATATTAGCATATTGTGCATATATAGGCATAGGTTAGGTTAGGTGTTTAGGTTCTGTTGGCGATTATTTGTATTTGTAGTACGTGGGTGAAGCATTTACTGCGTTGTGGTTCGAACAAAATTCGTCAGTGAAGCACTTGTTCCGGAAGTGTTCGAACGTCAACAGTTGTGAGGCGCGTGTAAACCGTTTTTCATTCGTAAACAGGGGGTTTGTGGCTGCATGGAATGGACATTTGACTTTTGTTTAAGGATGGGCCGCTGCACACACGAGTCAAAACTGATAACTTTCGAACATTTCTGGAATTATGCTTAGCTGTCTTCCTATAAATGCTTCATTCACGTACTGTAAATACTAAGAATCGCCAAAAGAACTTCGACACTTAACCTAATCTACACCCAACTACATTCTTTCATAATGTTAATTGATATTTAAGAAAATGCACAATTTGATTACACTTTACGTTAAAATATATTTATATGTCTTTGGGGTCGGGCGCAGCCTGAAGACGGATTACAATAATACCCTTGTGTTGAGAACGACCTCGCAGCACTTAAGATACCGAAAGCTATTTAATGAATACGTGCTTAAGGCGCCATCATCGGGGTACTACGGACAGATCTCGTAAGCTGACTCACAAGTGCCTAATGAAACCTGAGCCCCAAAGGATCAGATTCACGAAGCAGTTACCCAAGTACTTACGAACGTGTACATCTTATCGCAATCTTTGACGCCTTTGGTTACATTTATTAAACAGTTTACAAGCATGAAAACTTGCCAATCAACTGTTGTTAGTATTATAAACAACCTCCCTGTGTTTCGGAGCTCATTAACTGTTTAATAATTGTAAACAAAGCCGCCAAAGATTGAGAAAAGATGTACAGGTTCGTAAGTGCTTGCGTAACTGCTTCGTGAACCTGACCCCTGGTCCATGGGCAGACTCTGCTGCAACAACTACCCTCCACACTGATATAAGTCCATCGAGCACAACAATTAAATGTAAAGCCCGAGAGATCACTTCATAAATTATTTTCATGCGTGTCACTATTGGGAAAATTGTAATGATCATGCAACTGATTGGTACAATCTAATATTTGCATACTGCATTCATTGATATTCACGCCCGAGCCTAGAGCGGTAATGCACTGAGGCACCCATTGGTGCCAGCCACGTCCCTGAGGCACCCAGCGGTGCCAGCCACGTCCCTGAGGCACCCAGCGGTGCCAGCCACGTCCCTGAGGCACCCAGTGGTGCCAGCCACGTCACTGAGGCACCCAGCGGTGCCAGCCACGTCCCTGAGGCACCCAGTGGTGCCAGCCACGTCCCTGAGGCACCCATTGGTGCCAGCCACGTCACTGAGGCACCCAGCGGTGCCAGCCACGTCACTGAGGCACCCAGCGGTGCCAGCCACGTCACTGAGGCACCCAGTGGTGCCAGCCACGTCCCTGAGGCACCCAGCGGTGCCAGCCACGTCACTGAGGCACCCAGCGGTGCCAGCCACGTCACTGAGGCACCCAGCGGTGCCAGTCACGTCCCTGAGGCACCCAGCGGTGCCAGCCACGTCCCTGAGGTACCCAGCGGTGCCAGCCACGTCCCTGAGGCACCCAGCGGTGCCAGCCACGTCCCTGAGGCACCCACTGACCCCCCCCCAACCTTCCCCACCCCCATACATAGCTACCACGTCTTACTCTTGCATCGTTTCGGGAACAGCGAAGAATACCTTACACGTCACTGTGACAAGATTGCAACATATTTGTTGCCACTTCCTCACCGCGTCGAACCTGCCGTGAAGTTATCAAGAGTGTCGTAGCTACCCGTAGTGAGTGTCCGTACGAAGGGCAGGTTTCCACAGGTCATTAATAATGCCATCATATGGGCATGTGTTTAAGGTATTTATGTACTAAGAAGGAAACGATAGTTTGAACTTAATAAGACGCTAAAGCTTCTTATTGAGCCCTGGAACTGGGATAAATTTTGTATTAGTCTGTGGTACTGTGATAGAACTTTGTTTACTATGTTGCTGTGGTAAGTTTGTTTACTCTGGGGTGCTGTGGTAAGTTTGTTTACTCTGGGGTGCTGTGATAAAATTTGTTTACTCTGGGGTGCTGTGATAAAATTTGTTTACTCTGGGGTGCTGTGATAAGTTTGTTTACTCAAGGGTGCTGTGGTAAGTTTGTTTACTCTGGGGTGCTGTGATAAGTTTGTTTACTCAAGGGTGCTGTGGTAAGTTTGTTTACTCTGGGGTGCTGTGGTAAGTTTGTTTACTCTGGGGTGCTGTGATAAGTTTGTTTACTCTGGGGTGCTGTGATAAAATTTGTTTACTCTGGGGTGCTGTGATAAGTTTGTTTACTCAAGGGTGCTGTGGTAAGTTTGTTTACTCTGGGGTGCTGTGGTAAGTTTGTTTACTCTGGGGTGCTGTGATAAAATTTGTTTACTCTGGGGTGCTGTGATAAAATTTGTTTACTCTGGGGTGCTGTGATAAGTTTGTTTACTCAAGGGTGCTGTGGTAAGTTTGTTTACTCTGGGGTGCTGTGATAAGTTTGTTTACTCAAGGGTGCTGTGGTAAGTTTGTTTACTCTGGGGTGCTGTGGTAAGTTTGTTTACTCTGGGGTGCTGTGATAAGTTTGTTTACTCTGGGGTGCTGTGATAAAATTTGTTTACTCTGGGGTGCTGTGATAAGTTTGTTTACTCAAGGGTGCTGTGGTAAGTTTGTTTACTCTGGGGTGCTGTGATAAGTTTGTTTACTCTGGGATGCTGTGATAAGTTTGTTTACTCTGGGGTGCTGTGGTAAGTTTGTTTACTCTGGGGTGCTGTGATAAGTTCGTTTACTCTGGGGTGCTGTGGTAAGTTTGTTTACTCTGGGGTGCTGTGATAAGTTCGTTTACTCTGGGGTGTTGAGGTAAATTTGTTTACTCTGGGGTGTTGTAACAAAAGCTGTGTGGTGTTCAGTGTGTGGAGCTGTGGTAGGGCTGTGGTAGCTGTGAGCTTCCCAGCCAAAACACGAGACCAACAGCATGAGTGTGTACAGCAGCAGCAGCAGCAGGAGGCGGCGACACAGATCACTCACCCTGAAGTGCGGCCTGGGCTCCGAGAAGACCTCCACGTGAGAGTCCAGAGTGCCCCAGTTGTAGGCCAGGACGGCGCTGTGCCTCTTCCACCCCTCCAGCCACATGGACGCCCACACCACGTTCAGGAAGGCGAAGAGCACGAACCCCTTGTCCTCCAGCGCCTGGTCCCGCCCCCACAGGAACACCTGTAACGGTCAGGATATCGATTACAATTTGCACTTTTGGGGTGAAAGTGCCACGTAAGTCGTCAAGGTTTGGAGCACTTTATTTTGATCATTAGTTACTTTAAGGGTGAAAATATCCGAACTGGCTTCGTGAAATTGTCACAATCTGTCATAGGGGCAGAGTTTCAACTTTATGGAATAGTGATAGAGTCGTATATAAAAGAAAAAGAATAACCCCCTACTGTCATGTGTTGCATTTTAACAGATTTGTTTTGGAAGTCAGAGTTGATCAATCATCCCCATGACTAGTCGTCAGCAGTTGTGGCAAGATTTATGAATGGTAATACTACGCTTCCACAAATTCATTACTCCTGAGGAATTGAGGGTGTGGGGGGGGGGGGGCGCGTGTAGTGACGTCAGCGTGGCACTCAGCTGACATACATCACAGTGATGGATGCTTCCTGTGGCCTCCCACGGTATTGTGGCACCGTTTCCGGCACTGATGGATGCTGCTGTGCTCAGAGAGATATTTCCTTATATTATCCTGCATAAACTTGCCGCCTCGGGGACAACACGCGGGGCACAGTGGAATTTGATATAAATTCTACGAAATGAGAGGAATAAGAGAATGTATACTGGATTAATTAATTTTGTCTGTTTCAATTCTTCCTTCGTGGTCTAGCACTCTATATATATATATATATATATATATATATATATATATATATATATATATATAATGTTTATAGGACGACGATTAATGTCACACACTTTAATACATATGGCCATTGATTACATTCATCCATAATATTAAACCTAACCTTCAAGGTAAATATGTAACATATAACCCATCCTGTAGCCTGGGAATTCTGAATCGGAAATTATGTGACCTCGATAAAACAATATTCATTAGAAAATGACATAATTATAATTTGCACAGTCGATAGCATTTTCTTTTATAAATAAATTGGTGCAATACAGTTTAATCACGAGCTAGAGGTTAATTAAATGAACAAATTTTTATTGTTGCCCCAATCTAATATATAAATTTCAGGTTGATTAATATTGTGTTTTTATTCAGGGATATTCCTGCGTGGGCCCTAAGCCTCTGGCTGGCCCACTGTGCGGGCCCTAAGCAACTGGCTGGCCCACTGCGCGGGCCCTAAGCCACTGGCTGGCCCACTGCACGGGCCCTAAGCCACTGGCTGGCCCACGCAGCCAGTGGCTTAGGGCCACTGGCTGCGACAAGTGGCCCTAAGCCACTGAAACAAGCAACAAGTGTTGCTTGTTTCTGTTTTACTTGGGCGGAGTATGAGTATTTATGACTTGTATGGTCGCTTCAGTAAGATTTTATCCCATGTGTTTAACAACTTCTTCTGCTCTGTTGAATCTAAGTTGAAATCTTAATGGGTTTGTAACTGTGCACTGTGTCAGATAATGTTCCAGTGGTGTGTCGGGCATTTCTTGACAAGGCGAGGCTGTCACATGCACCAAAGAGCGTTGTATCTGCGACGATCTTAATCGTCCACTTGTAATGTGTTCCATTAAGAGAGCGGTGATAGCCAGTAATTTCACTATTGATTGACTGATGATTGATAAAGATTAAGCCACCCAAGAGGTGGCACGGGCATGAATAGCCCGTAAATCTCACTATTGTTTGTTGACTCCTTAACTACTGTACGCTGATAGTCGTAGAGAGCAACGGTCCGTCTCACCAGGTTCTAATTGAATTCTATTCAATTAGAATCCTAATTGAACACCCTAAACCTTGACTAGAATATGAAATAAATATAAGTACACTGTTTTCCTGTTAAAAAACCATGCGGGAACAGAGGTAAAAGGAAACAGTTGAAGACGTCAGTCCAGCAAAAACTACAATACTACCCTAAAACAAATGACACGGGGCAACCATAACAATAAGTAAACTTAACATGTATTAACAAACGTTCCTATGGTTTGCTTCTAAACAGTGGAAAATTACGCTGGTAAGAGTAGCAGTTGGGCAAACACCGGCCCGTCCTCACACACACACACACACGCCTTATAACGCAACAAATCACACTAGCAACAGTGCCAGGGCCAAGTAGTAATACTGCGTAACACTCTTTAAGTAAATTTAAATTGCATTAAAATTGATTTTTCTCGGGTGTGGGGAATAGTCTGCCTCATACAGGCTAATCATTAGGCTTTGTCAGTCCTAGAGATGTTAATTATGTTAAACATACCTGTTTATTAATCGCGTATCGCAAATGCATTATTTTTCTTTGGTAATTAAAGGACTTACTGTACCATTTCCTGAATAAAATGTTTTAGACTGAATTTTTCTTAAAATAAGCGGACAGTGTCTGGGAGTAACTTGTGGCAGCCATGTTGGTGTGAGGGGACCCGCCCGGGATTATCTCGGGCCGTAACCGATCACAACAACCCATGACGCTATCGTCTTCGGTCTGTGATACAAAGTGTTTTTTCTTGCTCTGACGTAACATTTTGGGATGAAATTATTTGTGGATAGTGTACATAAGGTCATAATTGATCGTAAAAGCCCGAAATGTGCAGGATTAATCAAGATATTCCAGGGTAAGAATGTGAGCTTGCCGTTGACAAGGTATACAAGTTACTCGCTACAACCTAAACCTTGATGACGATCAGAGGTCTGGACACCTCTGCCTGGGAACGATCAGAACACGTGACGAGATTTTACCAATGGGTGATGATAATGCCGTCATATATTCCTATTCAATGACCAGGATTGTTACAACGCCTGGGACACTTTAGTGTTCCGAAGTTTTGCTGTAAAGTGACGAAAGTGAAGTTTTGCCCATAACGCTATGCGTATTAGTGGCTTTAGGTATTGTATGTCCTAGCTCTATCTATAAATCCAACATTATGTTTGTAAATCAACTATGTATATACTTTTTCTGAATAAAAAAATTAATTTAACTAATTTAAAAACTTATCATCTATGGTCACGAGAAAATTTATAGATTTTTCCGTTTTCTAGTTGGTTCTTCGGGCGGAGAGACTGCCGGCGTCGACTTGGCAGAGTTGGCAGGTCTTGGTGGAGCATTACCGTTCAGTTCCCGTGGTGCAGTGGTAACACTCGCCCCGTGCTTAGCGAACGATTTGGCTTGGGTTCCTATCCTGGCCGGGAAGGATTGACTAGGCATCTATCCTTAAATTGGTTTCACCTGATTGGTAACGGATTTGGCGGGTCGTATTCCAGGGGAAAATTAAGATTAAGGACCGGCCCGAAACGCTATGCGTACTATAGTGGCTTTTCAAGAATGTAAGAACGCTTGTATATTTAAATAACCACCCCCTCTGAAACTACCTAGATAGTTATCTAGATATATGTGAGGTCTAAAAGCATATTACAGTTCCTGTAATAGTCTACATGTAAACTGGCAAGTGAAACTTTGTCTTAAAAAAGGATTATTCTCATGTATTAATTTATTGTATTACAAATCGTTGGTTTAGAATATAAAAAGTGTATGCTGAAAACGTTTTCTTTGAAGAATTTGGTTTTCTGTAAATGTAATTTGACACTCAAACAGTTCTCGAATTCCATATTTCACGTTATGGTTAATAATATACCGCATTAATGTAACCAAATGTAATGAAACCTAACATAACCAAACCTTAACATAAAGTAACCTTACCCTAACCTAATCATGTATAGAGAGTAGATAATGACACGAATTATGTAGTCGTTCTCAATCCATTCCCATGGGCGGATTTCCTCCCTGAGGGCAGGTTGCTTGGCGAGCTCCTGTTGTGCCCTCGGGGCATGGTGAGTGGCTAGCTCCTGCTCTGCCGATAGTCACTGGAACACGTTTTAGTGTTTTTGCCAAATTGGGTATAAATTTAGGAGGTGGCATCGCGTTTCTGTCTCGACTGTTTGACTACCAGGTGCTCTGTGTGTGTGGGGTTGGGAGGGGGCCTTCGCCTGCCTCCCCGAGGGACTCCAGGGGCTACCCAAGCACCTCCCTACCTGTGTGTATCCGTCGACAGGCGACGTTAATATAGTCGCAAGGCTTGGCATTTTACTTTCTAAGTGAACGCCGGGGCACTCCCAGCACTACTGTTGTTGTGGCTCTTTAATCAAATAGCAAATAGTCACATTATACCAAAGACGGTTTTCCAACGGATTTGGAAACTTTTCTAACCTTACCCCTAATCGAACCAGACACAGTCTAATCTCATTCCAACTTAATGATATATATATACGGGATTGATTTAAAGAGAAGAGGCGCATTGTCTAAATACCTGTGTGCGATTTAGCCTTACCCCGTTGACGAGGCCCCTCACTTTCTTAAGGAAAATCTTGACTCCTCGTAAAATGAATGCTTTGCTGGAAGATTCAAACCCTGAATACTTTGATCATGAAACTCAAGAAAGCGAGTAACTGGGTTGAGAGGAGTGAGGAGGAGGAGGAGGAGGAGGCTGGGTAAGATGAAAGATGCACAGTTTGAAGAAAGTCTGTTTGTGTGATGGCCGTATATATGTCACAAGAAATAATTCTTGCAAGAGAGTGAGTAAATTCCATTCCAAGCCATCTTCACCGTATAACTTGGAGAAAGCTTGCAGTGTCTACACTTACAGTGAAGACCGTGCGGGATGTAATCATGCTCTACAACATTAATAGGTGAGGTACTACATTATATTATGTATTTATATGCTGAACTGTACCGAGTGAACTTACGGGCTCACCATAGCCCGTGCTACATGGACATTTTGTTCTGAGTAGCTAAATCTAAAAAGCAACCGAATGAACTTAGAATTCATGTGTACGTTCGTGTACACTGTGATTAGGAGTGCTTGCCTGCCGCTGTACGCACGTTTCAAGGGTGCGGTGAATAACTTGTATATTATCCATACCATTTGTTGTACTCTAGAGGAACTACCGGAGCACAGCCAGGCGAGTGTGTTGACCAGACCACACACTAGAAAGTGAAGGGACGACGACGTTTCGGTCCGTCCTGGACCATTCTCAAGTCGATGCGTGCTTAAGACTGGTAGAACCAATTACCGCGTGACGTGGTGGAGGTGGGGCCCCTCTATTGTTTCAAGCGTGGGTTGGACATGTATATGAGTGGGATTGGGTGGTTATAGATAGGAGCTGCCTCGTATGGGCCAATAGGCCTTCTGCAGTTACCTTTATTCTTATGTTCTTATGTTCTTAAGACATCCACATGACACTTCAACAAGTGATTCTCTTGAACATGTTCTGCCGTATTTGAAAACGAATTCTAGAAAAATTGGGTCATGCAAAAAGCTTACTGCAGCTGATTGTTTAAAGACACAAAGTGCAAAATCTGCAGATACCAGGACACTACACAAACTATATTACAGGTACACTTCTTGGTTATCCCGGCAGCGTGCCGAGATGTCTCGGCTCTCCTCCTCCCTGCTTCCCGATAATTGACTCTTTGCTTTAAAAAAGGATAACCAGTAGACTGGACTGCCAGATCTTGAAAAGCTTCGCACGCTGATCATGTACAAGTGTTGATATATTCAAGCCCATGATAAGCAACCTGTCCTCTTAAAAAGATCGTCGATTTTGTCCGTTTGCCCGTATGGCCGAATTTGGACGTAATTTGAAAATGAAAAAAATGAAAATAAATATGGGATTTTTTTTTCAACAACAGTAAGTTAAGGGTCCTCTGATAGGTTAGGTGGGCAGGAAATTCTCATAAAGTTTCAAAACGTTATGAAAAACGTTAATTTAAAGTGTCCTCTCATAACCTAGAATGTACAAGAATGTAACAACTCTTGTATATATCTCAAAAAAAAAAAAAAAAAAAAAAAACCTCTGCGCGTACGCCGGACGACTCAAATAGAAAACAGAACAGAACGTCACTTTTGTGAGTCGATTTCATTTCAAATTACGTCCAAATTTAGCCATAGTGCGCATACCAGCCAAAAGTGACGTTATTTTTAAGAGGACGGGTTGTGATAAGAGCCTGTGCACGATATTGGTACCAGGGCTTACAATTTAATAAACAACAGTTGTAACACACAGAAATCACAATAGCGTGATGAATCAAATGAACAATTGCCTATTGACATAGCTCGAGTGCAGGGGGGGAGTTGTGTAAAACCCTGGTTTGTGTCTCGGAGAGGCTGCAGGATCCAGTAAGCACAGTAGGACTTCGGTTTCAACTCTTTTTTGACCATGTCGTAGCTCAGTCGATTAAGGCAGCGTCTGGGATGCTCTCGGACGCAGGTTCGAATCCTCGTCATCCCTTGTGGATTTGTTTACAACAGTTGTATCTGAAATTTTGGCCAATAACTGACTATTATTAGGGCTACCAGCTTATAATTTTGTGTATATGTACTTAACTAGCTGTGGATTAGGAAGTTAAGATTCCCCTCTTTGGAGGTGAATCCCGCCTCCAATCTTACCCTCACAACACCTGTAGTGACGTGAGGGGACTTACCTCACTCCTCCCTAGCTGTGGATTAGGGAGTTAAGATTCACCTCTTTTGTTTTGCTATGCGCGCGTGCGTGCGCGTGCGTGGTTGCGTCTTACCCAGAAGATGAGGCCGATGACGGCAGGGATAGTGAGGGCGGTGGTGTAGTGTCCCAGCCACGCGAAGTAGATGGCGATCTTGGAGCCAAAGTACTCCTGGATCTCCTCTGTTGGGAACCACGCAAGAGTTAACATTATCCTAAAACTATGAGCTCTATGGACAAGCAGCTCTACGGCTGATGCAAGCGTGCGAGAGTCGACGACCGAGTGGTCTAAACGGCGGATAATCTGGCTGGTAGAGGCGGACTCCCTGTGACTTTGAAATACTGATGTAACCTTTGTGCTCTGAAGCATTAGAGAGTTATCTTTGATAAGGACTAGGTTATCCTTGAAGACTATTAATACCAATAATAATCTAACAGTAAATTTTAAGGAAATCAGGAAAGCAATTAAAGCTTGGCTGTAGGCCTAAGCTTGATCACGTCACAATATCCCTGACATTAAATTAGAGATAATAATGATTTATTGTCACTAATTTAATGTCACAGAGTGACCTAAGCATAGGCCATACTTAGGCCTATCGTTTGTCAGTTAACCAGTCGTCTCTCTTCAATTTAAAACAAACATTAAATGTGTGTGTTCAAGATATATAAACACAGGAACACTTGTGTGGAATACTGTCTTCTTTATATGACTCATTCTTGTTGCCTTTTTTAATGTTAGATAAAAGTTTAAGATTATAACAACATAGGTGGGAGTCACCTGTTGGCTGGTGGGGGAGGGGACTCACCTGTTGGCTGGTGGGGGAGGGGACTCACCTGTTGGCTGGTGGGGGAGGGGACTCACCTATGGGCTGGTGGGGGAGGGGACTCACCTGCTGGCTGGTGGGGGAGGGGACTCACCTATGGGCTGGTGGGGGAGGGGACTCACCTATGGGCTGGTGGGGGAGGGGACTCACCTGCTGGCTGGTGGGGGAGGGGACTCACCTATGGGCTGGTGGGGGAGGGGACTCACCTATGGGCTGGTGGGGGAGGGGACTCGCCTGTTGGCTGGTGGGGGAGGGGACTCACCTATGGGCTGGTGTGAGGGGAGACTCGCCTATGGGCTGGTGTGAGGGGGAGACTCACCTATGGGCTGGTGTGAGGGGGAGACTCACCTATGGGCTGGTGTGAGGGGGAGACTCGCCTATGGGCTGGTGTGAGGGGGAGACTCGCCTATGGGCTGGTGTGAGGGGGGACTCGCCTATGGGCTGGTGGGGGAGGGGACTCACCTATGGGCTGGTGTGAGGGGGGGACTCACCTATGGCCTGGTGTGAGGGGGGACTCACCTATGGCCTGGTGTGAGGGGGGACTCACCTATGGCCTGGTGTGAGGGGGAGACTCGCCTATGGGCTGGTGTGAGGGGGGACTCGCCTATGGGCTGGTGTGAGGGGGGACTCACCTATGGGCTGGAACCTGAAGAAGGTCTGCACCCAGCTGGATCTAAGGTTCTCCAGCATCTTGTAGTGGTGTAGGGGAAGAATACCGTGGATTATACCATCGGATTGGAATTTGGGAACTGGAAGAGGAAGAAAAAGTCTTAGAACATGTTGTGGTCACTCATCGGTGTCCTGTACACGGGGAAGGACTTACACATTATTTACTGAAATGTCTACATTTCAAAATCCAACTCAGAAAGAGCAGCGTTTTTTGCCATCACGTGATGGTTTAGATTTGTATTCTTTTGATTACTATGGTCAGGTACACCAGCTGCAGGTCTGATCAGCAACTACAGCTGTAGGTCTGATCAGCAATTACACCAGCTGTAGGTCTGGTCAGGTACACCAGCTGCAGGTCTGGCCAGGTACACCAGCTGCAGGTCTGGCCAGGTACACCAGCTGCAGGTCTGATCAGCAACTACAGCTGTAGGTCTGATCAGCAATTACACCAGCTGCAGGTCTGGTCAGGTACACCAGCTGCAGGTCTGGCCAGGTACACCAGCTGCAGGTCTGGCCAGGTACGCCAGCTGCAGGTCTGGTCCAGGTACACCAGCTGCAGATCTGGTCAGGTACGCCAGCTGCAGGTCTGGTCAGGTACGCCAGCTGCAGGTCTGGTCAGGTACGCCAGCTGCAGGTCTGGTCCAGGTACGCCAGCTGCAGGTCTGGTCCAGGTACACCAGCTGCAGGTCTGGTCAGGTACACCAGCTGCAGGTCTGGTCCAGGTACACCAGCTGCAGGTCTGGTCAGGTACGCCAGCTGCAGGTCTGGTCCAGGTACACCAGCTGCAGGTCTGGTCAGGTACACCAGCTGCAGGTCTGGTCCAGGTACACCAGCTGCAGGTCTGGTCAGGTACACCAGCTGCAGGTCAGGTTCAGGTACACCAGCTGCAGGTCTGGTCAGGTACACCAGCTGCAGGTCTGGTCCAGGTACACCAGCTGCAGGTCTGGTCAGGTACGCCAGCTGCAGGTCTGGTCCAGGTACACCAGCTGCAGGTCTGGTCCAGGTATACCAGCTGCAGGTCTGGTCCAGGCACACCAGCTGCAGGTCTGGTCAGGTATACCAGCTGCAGGTCTGGTCCAGGTACACCAGCTGCAGGTCTGGCCAGGTACGCCAGCTGCAGGTCTGGCCAGGTACGCCAGCTGCAGGTCTGGCCAGGTACACCAGCTGCAGGTCTGGTCAGGTATACCAGCTGCAAGTCTGGTCCAGGTACACCAGCTGCAGGTCTGGCCAGGTACACCAGCTGCAGGTCTGGTCCAGGTACACCAGCTGCAGGTCTGGTCCAGGTACACCAGCTGCAGGTCTGGTCCAGGTACACCAGCTGCAGGTCTGGTCCAGGTACACCAGCTGCAGGTCTGGTCAGGTACACCAGCTGCAGGTCTGGTCAGGTACACCAGCTGCAGGTCAGGTTCAGGTACACCAGCTGCAGGTCTGGTCAGGTACACCAGCTGCAGGTCTGGTCCAGGTACACCAGCTGCAGGTCTGGTCAGGTACGCCAGCTGCAGGTCTGGTCCAGGTACGCCAGCTGCAGGTCTGGTCCAGGTATACCAGCTGCAGGTCTGGTCCAGGTACACCAGCTGCAGGTCTGGCCAGGTACGCCAGCTGCAGGTCTGGCCAGGTACGCCAGCTGCAGGTCTGGCCAGGTACACCAGCTGCAGGTCTGGTCAGGTATACCAGCTGCAAGTCTGGTCCAGGTACACCAGCTGCAGGTCTGGCCAGGTACGCCAGCTGCAGGTCTGGTCAGGTACGCCAGCTGCAGGTCTGGTCAGGTACGCCAGCTGCAGGTCTGGTCAGGTACGCCAGCTGCAGGTCTGGTCCAGGTACGCCAGCTGCAGGTCTGGTCCAGGTATACCAGCTGCAGGTCTGGTCCAGGTACACCAGCTGCAGGTCTGGTCCAGGTACACCAGCTGCAGGTCTGGTCCAGGTACACCAGCTGCAGGTCTGGTCCAGGTACACCAGCTGCAGGTCTGGTCAGGTACACCAGCTGCAGGTCTGGTCAGGTACACCAGCTGCAGGTCAGGTTCAGGTACACCAGCTGCAGGTCTGGTCAGGTACACCAGCTGCAGGTCTGGTCCAGGTACACCAGCTGCAGGTCTGGTCAGGTACGCCAGCTGCAGGTCTGGTCCAGGTACACCAGCTGCAGGTCTGGTCCAGGTATACCAGCTGCAGGTCTGGTCCAGGCACACCAGCTGCAGATCTGGTCAGGTATACCAGCTGCAGGTCTGGTCCAGGTACACCAGCTGCAGGTCTGGCCAGGTACGCCAGCTGCAGGTCTGGCCAGGTACGCCAGCTGCAGGTCTGGCCAGGTACACCAGCTGCAGGTCTGGTCAGGTATTCCAGCTGCAAGTCTGGTCCAGGTACACCAGCTGCAGGTCTGGCCAGGTACACCAGCTGCAGGTCTGGTCCAGGTACACCAGCTGCAGGTCTGGTCCAGGTACACCAGCTGCAGGTCTGGTCCAGGTACACCAGCTGCAGGTCTGGTCCAGGTACACCAGCTGCAGGTCTGGTCAGGTACACCAGCTGCAGGTCTGGTCAGGTACACCAGCTGCAGGTCAGGTTCAGGTACACCAGCTGCAGGTCTGGTCAGGTACACCAGCTGCAGGTCTGGTCCAGGTACACCAGCTGCAGGTCTGGTCAGGTACGCCAGCTGCAGGTCTGGTCCAGGTACACCAGCTGCAGGTCTGGTCCAGGTATACCAGCTGCAGGTCTGGTCCAGGCACACCAGCTGCAGGTCTGGTCAGGTATACCAGCTGCAGGTCTGGTCCAGGTACACCAGCTGCAGGTCTGGCCAGGTACGCCAGCTGCAGGTCTGGCCAGGTACGCCAGCTGCAGGTCTGGCCAGGTACACCAGCTGCAGGTCTGGTCAGGTATACCAGCTGCAAGTCTGGTCCAGGTACACCAGCTGCAGGTCTGGCCAGGTACACCAGCTGCAGGTCTGGCCAGGTACGCCAGCTGCAGGTCTGGTCAGGTACACCCGCTGCAGGTCTGGTCAGGTACACCAGCTGCAGGTCTGGTCAGGTACACCAGCTGCAGGTCTGGTCCAGGTACACCAGCTGCAGGTCTGGTCAGGTATACCAGCTGCAGGTCAGGTCCAGGTACACCAGCTGCAGGTCTGGTCAGGTACACCAGCTGCAGGTCAGGTCCAGGTACACCAGCTGCAGGTCTGGTCCAGGTACACCAGCTGCAGGTCTGGTCAGGTATACCAGCTGCAGGTCAGGTCCAGGTACACCAGCTGCAGGTCTGGTCAGGTATACCAGCTGCAGGTCAGGTCCAGGTACACCAGCTGCAGGTCTGGTCAGGTATACCAGCTGCAGGTCAGGTCCAGGTACACCAGCTGCAGGTCTGGTCAGGTACACCAGCTGCAGGTCTGGTCAGGTATACCAGCTGCAGGTTTACACCAGCTGCGGTTAAAAGAATACCAAACATTGTCTTCCCATCGGTATGAGTTTCAAAACTTTTAATTCAACTTAGGTTCATATTTTCGGAGTGAAATTAATATTTGGAGGAATTTCGCACTTTTTACAGAATGGACGGAGGAGGAAGGAGAGAGAGATGGAGGAAGAGAGGGAGATGGAGGGAGGTAGAGAGGGAGAATAAACGAGGGAGGTGGATGACGTACTGATGGCCTGGCCCTCCCTGAAGGTGGTTCCCTCCACAGCCTCTCCCTGGGTCGCCCTCAGGGAGTTGAGGATGTGCAGGACGATACTCTGTCGCTCCAGCGTGGTGAAGAACGTCGCCCCGTCCTCCACTCCCTGCAACACAACACCACACCTGTAGTGCCAAGTAACACCTGGTATATGATGCAACACTGCATGAATAACATTCAGGATTATACATTCAAAAACTCTCTCTCTCTCTCTCTCTCTCTCTCTCTCTCTCTCTCTCTCTCTCTCTCTCTCTCTCTCTCACACCATCATACATCTGGGAGTAATATCCAGCTAATCTCTCAACAAACACAAACAAATATGGATTAAACATTTTCAGTAGTTTAAACAAAATCACGTTAAAATATTCTGCTAGGCTTCGTACCGTGAGATTAGCTTTTTAAAAATAAATTGACGATAATAATTCTGGAAATGCGCTTAAAAAAAATTAGACAGTTCTCTCACAGTAAAATCAACGAATTCGTCGTTTTATTAATTATCTTTCATTTTTTTTAACGTAAATTTAAATGTGATTAATGGATATATTAAAACATTTTTGCATCATTTTCTTGCTGTCAAACTCGAGTTTTTTAGAGACACTGGTGGCTTCTGACTGTGTGTGAGACACCCACCTGGAAGATGCCCAGCTGTGTGTGTGTGACACCCACCTGGAAGATGCCCAGCTGTGTGTGTGTGACACCCACCTGGAAGATGCCCAGCTGTGTGTGTGTGACACCCACCTGGAAGATGCCCAGCTGTGTGTGTGTGACACCCACCTGGAAGATGCCCAGCTGTGTGTGTGTGACACCCACCTGGAAGATGCCCAGCTCTGTGTGTGTGTGACACCCACCTGGAAGATGCCCAGCTCTGTGTGTGTGTGACACCCACCTGGAAGATGCCCAGCTGTGTGTGTGACACCCACCTGGAAGATGCCCAGCTGTGTGTGTGACACCCACCTGGAAGATGCCCAGCTGTGTGTGTGACACCCACCTGGAAGATGCCCAGCTGTGTGTGTGTGACACCAACCTGGAAGATGCCCAGCTGTGTGTGTGACACCAACCTGGAAGATGCCCAGCTCTGTGTGTGACACCCACCTGGAAGATGCCCAGCTCTGTGTGTGACACCCACCTGGAAGATGGCCAGGTCTGTGTATGACACCCACCTGGAAGATGCCCAGCTGCGTGTGTGACACCCACCTGGAAGATGCCCAGCTCTGTGTGTGTGACACCCACCTGGAAGATGGCCAGGTCTGTGTATGACACCCACCTGGAAGATGCCCAGCTGTGTGTGTGACACCCACCTGGAAGATGCCCAGCTCTGTGTATGTGACACCCACCTGGAAGATGCCCAGCTCTGTGTGTGACACCCACCTGGAAGATGCCCAGCTCTGTGTGTGTGACACCCACCTGGAAGATGCCCAGCTCTGTGTGTGACACCCACCTGGAAGATGCCCAGCTGTGTGTGTGGCACCCACCTGGAAGATGCCCAGCTCTGTGTGTGTGACACCCACCTGGAAGATGCCCTGCTCTGTGTGTGACACCCACCTGGAAGATGCCCAGCTCTGTGTGTGTGACACCCACCTGGAAGATGCCCAGCTGTGTGTGTGTGACACCCACCTGGAAGATGCCCTGCTCTGTGTGTGTGACACCCACCTGGAAGATGCCCAGCTGTGTGTGTGTGACACCCACCTGGAAGATGCCCTGCTCTGTGTGTGTGACACCCACCTGGAAGATGCCCAGCTCTGTGTGTGTGACACCCACCTGGAAGATGCCCAGCTCTGTGTGTGTGACACCCACCTGGAAGATGCCCAGCTCTGTGTGTGTGACACCCACCTGGAAGATGCCCTGCTCTGTGTGTGTGACACCCACCTGGAAGATGCCCAGCTGTGTGTGTGGCACCCACCTGGAAGATGCCCTGCTCTGTGTGTGACACCCACCTGGAAGATGCCCAGCTCTGTGTGTGTGACACCCACCTGGAAGATGCCCAGCTCTGTGTGTGTGACACCCACCTGGCAGATGCCCAGCTCTGTGTGTGACACCCACCTGGAAGATGCCCAGCTCTGTGTGTGACACCCACCTGGAAGATGCCCAGCTCTGTGTGTGACACCCACCTGGAAGATGCCCAGCTCTGTGTGTGACACCCACCTGGAAGATGCCCAGCTGTGTGTGTGACACCCACCTGGAAGATGCCCAGCTCTGTGTGTGTGACACCCACCTGGAAGATGCCCAGCTCTGTGTGTGTGTGACACCCACCTGGAAGATGCCCAGCTCTGTGTGTGTGTGACACCCACCTGGAAGATGCCCAGCTCTGTGTGTGACAGTTCCCTCAGGCCGCCGCCATATTCAGTCTTCATCCTTTTCACCAGTCGCATTTCTTCTCCTCCTTTGATCAACCTGTGGATAATATCAGCTTGGTCAATATGTGGACAATACCAGCTTGGTCAATGTGTGGACAATACCAGCTTGGTCAACATGTGGACAATATCAGCTTGGTCAACATGTGGGACAATATCAGCTTGGTCAACATGTGGACAATACCAGCTTGGTCAACATGTGGACAATACCAGCTTGGTCAACATGTGGACAATACCAGCTTGGTCAACATGTGGACAATACCAGCTTGGTCAACATGTGGACAATACCAGCTTGGTCAACATGTGGACAATACCAGCTTGGTCAACATGTGGACAATACCAGCTTGGTCAACATGTGGACAATACCAGCTTGGTCAACATGTGGACAATACCAGCTTGGTCAACGTGTGGACAATACCAGCTTGGTCAATGTGTGGGACAATACCAGCTTGGTCAATGTGTGGGACAATACCAGCTTGGTCAACATGTGGACAATACCAGCTTGGTCAATGTGTGGGACAATACCAGCTTGGTCAATGTGTGGGACAATACCAGCTTGGTCAACATGTGGACAATACCAGCTTGGTCAACATGTGGGACAATATCAGCTTGGTCAACATGTGAGACAATACCAGCTTGGTCAATGTGTGGGACAATACCAGCTTGGTCAACATGTGGACAATACCAGCTTGGTCAACATGTGGGACAATATCAGCTTGGTCAACATGTGGACAATACCAGCTTGGTCAACATGTGGGACAATACCAGCTTGGTCAACATGTGGGACAATACCAGCTTGGTCAACATGTGGACAATACCAGCTTGGTCAACATGTGGACAATACCAGCTTGGTCAACATGTGGGACAATACCAGCTTGGTCAACATGTGGACAATACCAGCTTGGTCAACATGTGGGACAATACCAGCTTGGTCAACATGTGGACAATACCAGCTTGGTCAACATGTGGGACAATACCAGCTTGGTCAACATGTGGGACAATATCAGCTTGGTCAACATGTGGGACAATTCACGTGAACAACCTGTGGATAATCCCACCAAGATCAGCTATTAACAACATAAAATATAGGATCTTGCCCTTTCAATCTCCCCATTATCCCTTAGACGTCCCTCCCCCTTATTCTGCCTATCCCCTTGCATCCTTTCATACATTTTCATTTCCTTTAGTTCCCCCTCTTCTATCCAATTTCTGATGTCTATTGTCCCTCTACTAATCCCGTCCTCTCCCCTGTGTGGGATGTTAGAGACTGTAATGAGATGGAGGGATGATCTAGTTGGCACCTGATGAGCTTCACTCTCTTCCACGCCACACACCAGCCTCGTCTGCACTCCCTCGCATGATTGGTCCATTTGCTGCCTTCTCATTGGTCCACGTGCTGCCTTCTCATTGGTCCACGTGCTGCCTTCTCATTGATCCACGTGCTGCCTTCTCATTGGTCCGCGTGCTGCCTTCTCGTTAGTCCGCGTGCTGCCTTCTCATTGATCCACGTGCTGCCTTCTCATTGGTCCGCGTGCTGCCTTCTCGTTAGTCCGCGTGCTGCCTTCTCATTGGTCCACGTTATGCCTTCTCATTGGTCCACGATGCTGCCTTCTCATTGGTCCACGTGCTGCCGTCTCATTGGTCCACGTGCTGCCTTCTCATTGGTCCACGTGCTGCCGTCTCATTGGTCCACGTGCTGCCTTCTCATTGGTCCACGTGCTGCCTTCTCATTGGTCCGCGTGCTGCCTTCTCATTGGTCCGCGTGCTGCCTTCTCATTGGTCCACGTGCTGCCTTCTCATTGGTCCACGTGCTGCCTTCTCATTGGTCCGCGTGCTGCCTTCTCATTGGTCCACGTGCTGCCTTCTCATTGGTCCACATAATGCGGGAGGTGGCGGGGGGGGGGGAAAGGTCTGGTCTCTATCTCATCTCAGAATCATGTATTGTAGGTCTTGGTTTCCATAGTGATGATCCAAGCTCTCTGGGCCACCAGATGTTATGGTTGGCGCGTCTTATCTTGCAGTAATCTTTCATGCATTGAGTCTTATAACATTACGATAGTGTTCCACCCCCCCCCCCTGGTGGCTTGGTGTTCTAGCTTGGTGCTTTGTGGTGGTGTTCAGGAGTTGTAGCGCTCCTCGATTGATATTGAGGCGGCCGCTGTTTTCCTGTTCTTCATAGTGCATTTGTTTTGCACTGCTTGCATTTGTTGCATGTTAAGTGTTCTTTAAAGCATGTAGTGGTGGTGGGAGGGACTCTGGGGAAGTTTGGAGGAGGAAGGCTCCCCCGAGGGAAGGGGGGGTGGGGGAGCTAGGTACCCCAGGGAGGGGGGGTGGGGGAGCTACGGACCCCAGGGAGGGGGAAGTGGGGCAGCTAGGGACCCCAGGGAGAGGGGGGTGGGGGAGCTAGGGACCCCAGGGAAAGGGGAGTGGGGCAGCTAGGGACCCCAGGGAGAGGGGGGGTGGGGGAGCTATGGACCCCTGGGAGGGGGGAGGGGGAGCTAGGGACCCCAGGGAGGGGGGTGAGGGAAAAAAGGACCCTAAGGAGGGGGGTGGGGGAGCTAGGGACCCCAGGGAAAGGGGTGGAGGAGCTAGGGACCCGAGGGAAGGCGCTCAGTTGTAGGGGGAGGGGCCAAGGAACGCATCACTTCCCCTTAATGGCCAATTTCCTCCGGCAAGAGGAATTTTTGTATCCAGGTTTCCGCGCTGGACGTCCCAATTAATTATACATCTGAACTCATTTGGCGTGATAATGAACGAACCAATAATTGCATAACCTCGCTGAGAACATCTAAACGGCTCCACCAGGCGTTCTTTGCCACAGAACGTCTCCACCAGGCGTTCTTTGCCACAGAACGTCTCCACCAGGCGTTCTTTCCCACAGAACGTCTCCACCAGGCGTTCTTTGCCACAGAACGGCTCCACCAGGCGTTCTTTCCCACAGAACGTCTCCACCAGGCGTTCTTTCCCACAGAACGCCTCCACCAGGCATTCTTTCCCACAGAACGCCTCCACCAGGCGTTCTTTCCCACAGAACGCCTCCACCAGGCGTTCTTTCCCACAGAACGCCTCCACCAGGCATTCTTTCCCACAGAACGCCTCCACCAGGCGTTCTTTCCCACAGAACGCCTCCACCAGGCGTTCTTTCCCACAGAACAGTAGTAGGGAGTAAGAGCCACAGGTAACTTTTTTTTTTGGGGAGAGGACCCCTGTGGACTGTAAGAGCCACAGGTAACTTTTTTTTCTGGCCAGAGGACCCCTGTGGACTGTAAGATCCACAGGTAACTTTTTTTTTTTTTCTGGAAATTCATGTGTAGCATGTCGGGGTTTTCAGGTAAATTTTGTCAGTCACAGATTTTAGAAGTAAGGATTTCTTATGAGAAAAATAATTTCCGAGACATAGAAGTTTGTTAAGGCCTTATGGGACAAATTCAAGTAACGTATGTAGCACTTTAGGGCTTCCAGGAGAACTCTACGGACATATTTTACATGTTTTCAACTTACAAAATCGTCTATGTAAGCCTTAGTTATTCATGTAAATTTAGAAAATCACCTGTGTAAGTCATGGTTTTCAAGTCTCGTACATCACACCCCCCTCCCTCCCCCCCTACCTCGCAATCTGTCGCGTCACCTTTATTTACTTTGCGCCCAGCCAGCCAGTCGGCTCTTAATCTTATCTTATCTTATCCGTAATATCTCTACCATCCCTCCTCTCTCTCTCCTCCTCCTATTTCCTTACAACTATTTTCAGAGTTTCAAATAATCATAGAAGTTTATTTATATGTTTATGACCGAATTTGTAAAAGGACCATTTTCAGAGAATATTGTCTTAGATGTTTTGTTAAGGAAAACAGGCAACTTATCCATAACATTTAGTTTTATATCCATTTACGGCTATTTCATCTGTAAAGACCAAATTGAACAGAGCCCAGTTTTAAGCTCATATTTCATCAGAGTCCAGTTTATACCGAAAATTCGCCAGAGTCTACTTTGAGAGCAATATTCGTCAGAGACAGTTTTAGCTCATATTTCATCAGAGACCATTTTATACCTAAAAATGAACAGAGTCCACTTTGTGAGCAAATTAGTCAGAGACAGTATTTAGCTCATATTTCATCAGAGTCCAATTATCAACAGAAATTCGCCAGAGTCTACTTTGAGAGCAAATTTCATCAGTGTCCTGTAATCTGTGAAAATTTGACAGAGTCCAGTTCTTGATCGAAATTCATCAGAGTCCAGTTTTCTAGCAAAATTCGCCAGAGTCTACTTTGTGCCAAAATATTCAGAGTCCAGTTCATGATCAAAATTAATCAGAGTCTAATTAAAAGACCCAAATTTGGCAGAGACCACATTTTCGCTACTAGCAGTCCAATCCCCCTGAAATTTTAAACAGTCATATTTCAGACGTAGTAAATAAGATCAAGTCAGTTACAGAGCTCCAGCTCTTGTCCCCCTGTATTTGCATATTTTCTCTATATTCAGCTGTGTTCTTCACTTTTTGTCCGTTTTTTCTGTGTTCATTCCATGTTCTATAAATGTTCACAGCAAGCTCAGTTCAAATTTTTTCTGCCATTTTTCCCCGTATGTTCACTATGTTCTTTGTCATATTTTCATGTGCATCATATGTTCTCTGTATAACTTTTTATACTCAATATTCATGTTCTCAATGTTCATTCCATGTTCTACAAATGTTCACAGTCCCATTCAGTTCATATTTTCACAAGTATCTCCATTTTTTCTATAATCTTTCTCTTAGTCTCATTACTTTCTCTACAAATTCTAGTCATATTTTCTATGTACATCATATGTTCTCTGTATAACTTTTATACTCAATATTCATGCTAACTTCCATATGTTGTGTTCTTTGTCAATATTCATGTTCCTCTACAAGTTCATATTCCCAGCATGTTCACTGTATTCATCAACTTTTCTTACATATGTTCTTTGCCATGTTCCCCATATGTTCTCTGGGTTTTTCCCCTTACATGTTATTTAACGTTCCTTAACTAAAAAAATCTTTCGCCAATCAACTAAAACATAGTCACTTTCGTCATTTCTCAACTAAACTTATTATCAAGTCAACAAAAAATTGTCAAAGGATTCTTTCCAACACTGTTCATAACTAAACTTATTATCCAGTCAACTAAAAATAGTCAGAAATAGCCTCGTTCAACACTGCTCTTAACTAAAACAACCTTTCTCTTAGCTAAAAATTGTCAAAGGAAACTTCTTTCAGCACTTTCTTAACAGGCGCTATGTTTCATCAAGAAAAAATTGTCAAAGGAAACTTTCCAAAACTGTTCATAACTAAACTTATTCCCTAGTCATCAGAAAATAACCGTGTTCTTCATGTTTCATTGTCATTTCATAACTAAAATTATCTGCCAATCATCAGAAAAAGTCATGTTCATCATGTTTTGGCTTTTGCTCAACTAAAAGTATTCATCGGTCAACTAAAAATAGTTACTTCATCGTGTTTCCTTGTCATTTCTTAACTGAAATATCACTTCTCTCATCTGAAATAGTCAGGATTAATCTCATTCAACACCGTTCTTAACTAAAACAGTCTTTCGCTTAGCTAAAAATTGTCAAAGGAATCTTTCAGCACTGTTCATAACTAACTTTATCCATCGTCAAGTAAGAAAATATAGTCAAAGATATCTATCATCGTCGTTCTTAACTGCCCTTTATACTTTGTGGAGCACTAAAAATAGTCAAATGTAACTTTTTCAACACTTTCGTAACTAAAATTATATGTCGCTAAGTAAGAAAAATAGTCAAATGTAACTTTTTCAGCACTTTCGTAACTAAAATTATATATCGCTAAGTAAGAAAAATAGTCAAAGGTGCTCTCCGTTACACCAAAGTTACTCTTCGAGAAATCAAAGACACTCTTCAATACATCAAGGACTTACTCAAAGACACCAAAGTTACACTCAAAGACATCCTTCGAGACATCAAAGACATCCTTAAGACTTCAATGGGACTCTTCCATTCATCAAAGACATTCTCTAAGCCCTCAAAGTTATTCTCAGAACAATCAAAAGTTATTCCAAGGCAACAAAAGTTATTCTCAGAACAATCAAAAGTTATTCCAAGACAGCAAAAGTCATTCTCAGAGCTATCAAAATTATTCTCGGAGTCATCAAAGGTATTCTCTAACTCACTTTTGTTCATCAAAGTTAATCTTAGAGTTATCAAATGTAATCTCTAACTCACTTTTGTTCATCAAAGTTGATCTCAGAGTTAACAAAGGTAATCTCTAACTCACTCTCGTTCATCAAAGTTGTTTCAAAGACATCAAAGTTAATCTCAGAGTTATCCAAAGATATTCTCATGTCCACAAAGTTAATCCAAGAGACGTCAAAGTTATTCTCAGACATCTTCGTTCATAAAAGTTATTCTCAGAGACATCTAAAGTTATTCTTTAAGACAACAAAGTCTTTCTCAGAGTCATCAAAGTTTTTCTCAGTCACCTTTGTTATTCAAAGAAGCCTTCTGAGACATCCTCGTTCAACAAAAACTGTCCTCAGAGCCATCAAAAAGTTAAATACAGTCGTCAAAGTTATTCTCTAAGTATCTTTTCGTTCATCAGAGAAGCTTTCTAAGACATCTTTGTTCATCCAAGTTGTTCTCTAAGACATCAATCTTGTTCTCTAAGACATCAAAGATGTTCTCTAAATCATAAAAGTTAATCTCTAAGTTACCTTCGTTCGTCAGAGAAACTTTCCAAAACATCTTTGTTCATCAAACTTGTTTTCAAAGTCATCAAAAGTTAATCTAAGACATCTTTTTTCATCAAAGTTATTTTCAGAGACATCTAAAGTTATTATGTAAGACATAAAAGTTATTCTCAGAGTCATCAAATGTTATTCTCGAAGTCATCAAAGATATTTTCAGAGACATCTAAAGTTAATTTCTATGTTATAAAAGTTATTCTCAGAGACATCTAAAGTTAATCTTGGCCATCAAAGTTGTTCTCTAAACATCAATGTTGTTCTCCAAGACATCAAAGATGTTCTCAAAATCATAAAAGTTATTCCCAGAGCTATCAAAGTTATTCTCAAAGTCATCAAAGTTATTCAAAGAGCTAACAAAAGTTATTCTCTAAGTAACCTTTCGTTCATCAGAGAAGCTTTCTAAGACATCTTCGTTCATCAATGTTGTTCTCTAAGACACCTTCATTCATCAAAGAAACTCTCCTTCTTCCATCATGTTATTCTTTAAGACATCTTCAGTCATAAAATTTTCTCTCCAAAATGTAACTAGTTCAGCTTTTCATACCAAGCCTGCACTTGTTAAAATATATTTTCGCAGTCACTTTACCCTAAAACTGTTCTCTGAACTATCCTAACTTAACTTACCTTACCTTACCTATCTTACCTAACTTTACCTATCTTACCTAACTTAACCTGCATAACCTAACTTTACCTATCCTAACCTAACTTACCTTACCTTACCTAACTTTACCTATCTTACCTAACTTACCTAACTTTACCTATCCTATCCTAACATAACTTACCTTACCTACCTTTCCTAACTTAACCTGCTTAACCTATCTTACCTAACTTTACCTATATTACCTTACCATACCTTACCTATCTTACTGACTTTACCTATCTTACCTAACTTAACCTGCATAACCTAACTTTACCTATGTTACCTTACCTACCTTTCCTAACTTAACCTGCTTAACCTATCTTACCTAACTTTACCTATATTACCTTACCATACCTTACCTATCTTACTGACTTTACCTATCTTACCTAACTTAACCTGCATAACCTAACTTTACCTATGTTACCTTACCTACCTTACCTAACCTAACCTAACCTAACTTTACCTATGTTACCTTACCTTACCTACCTTTCCTAACTTAACCTGCTTAACCTATCTTACCTAACTTTACCTATGTTACTTTACCTACCTTTCCTAACTTAACCTGCTTAACCTATCTTACCTATCTTACCTATCTTACCTATCTTACCTAACTTTACCTATCTTACCTAACTTTACCTATGTTACCTTACCTTACCTACCTTTCCTAACTTTACCTATCTTACCTAACTTACCTACATTACCTAACTTAACTTAACCTGCATAACCTAACTTAACCTAACTTACCTTACCTTACCTAACTTATATAACTTATCTTACCTATCCTAACGTAACCTAACTTGCTTTACCTAACTTAATCTTACATTCCCAAACTGATGTATCCTAACTTATCTAGTCAAACCAGACATGATCTAACTTAAGTATTCCTTCTTGTCTTTGTGTTTCGTCAATCATTGTCTCATATTCATTTACTCATTTCATTAGTTAATTTCTCAAATGGTCACTTATGCATTTCAAGTGCTATTTTGTTAGAGATTGGATATTTAAGCATTTCAAAGAATTATAATTTCTCAAATGGACGTTTTGCATTTCAATTGCTATTTGTTAGAGATTGGATATTTAAGCATTTCAAAGAATTTTTGTTATATATGGGCATTTACTCATTTCAAGGGATAATTTCTCAAATGGACGTTTTTGCATTTCAAGTGTTATTTGTTTAAGATTGGGTATTTAACCATTTCAAAGGATTTTTGTTATATATGGGAACTTACTCGTTTCAAGGGCTAATTTCTCAAATGGTCATTTTTGCAGATCAAGGGTTATTTGTTAAAGTTCATCAAGTTGCCCATAAGTTGTATTTATTATGTTTGTTATCGTATGTTCTTATTCCCCAACCCCTTAACCTAACCTCTTGTAATCTTAGTGTATTATGTTTGTTATCATATGTTCTTATTCCCCAACCCTTTAACCTAACCTTTCAAATGTAGTTTATTGTGTTTTTGACATATTTGTTGAATATATTATCCTTTTCCTAACCTTTCAGATGTAGTTTTGTTTCTCCTTTTTGTATATTTTTACCCAAACCATCCTTCCTTCTTTACTTTGTTTTCACATATAAGTTCATTCTTTATCATAGTAATAATAAAAATTACAATAGTAAAGAATCAGATCTACTAAGACTTGAAATTGAGAAACAAGAGCTCAAGGGAGTGAGAGCATGAAAGAAGAGCAAGGAGTAAGAGAGAGGGGGCGGAAGAGAATGGGACCAAAGAAGAGAGAATGAGAGAGAGAGTGTGGGCATGGGGGAACTAAGACTTGAATTTGAGAAAAAAGAAAAACTAAGTGAATGAGAGTGAGGGTGTGAGAATGGGAGCATTAAGACTTGAATTTGAGAAACAAGAGAGCATTTGAGCAAATGAGGGAGAGAGAGGGGGAGGAAGAGAGAGAATAAGGGAGAGAGATAGAAAAGGAGGGTTAGAAGGAGTAGGAGAATCAAAGTAAAAGAAGGAAAGAAGGTTAAGTGGGATGGTGGGTTTGGGTAAAAATATACAAAAAGGAGAAACAAAACTACATCTGAAAGGTTAGGAAAAGGATAATATATTCAACAAATATGTCAAAAACACAATAAACTACATTTGAAAGGTTAGGTTAAAGGGTTGGGGAATAAGAACATATGATAACAAACATAATACACTAAGATTACAAGAGGTTAGGTTAAGGGGTTGGGGAATAAGAACATACGATAACAAACATAATAAATACAACTTATGGGCAACTTGATGAACTTTAACAAATAACCCTTGATCTGCAAAAATGACCATTTGAGAAATTAGCCCTTGAAACGAGTAAGTTCCCATATATAACAAAAATCCTTTGAAATGGTTAAATACCCAATCTTAAACAAATAACACTTGAAATGCAAAAACGTCCATTTGAGAAATTATCCCTTGAAATGAGTAAATGCCCATATATAACAAAAATTCTTTGAAATGCTTAAATATCCAATCTCTAACAAATAGCACTTGAAATGCAAAACGTCCATTTGAGAAATTATAATTCTTTGAAATGCTTAAATATCCAATCTCTAACAAAATAGCACTTGAAATGCATAAGTGACCATTTGAGAAATTAACTAATGAAATGAGTAAATGAATATGAGACAATGATTGACGAAACACAAAGACAAGAAGGAATACTTAAGTTAGATCATGTCTGGTTTGACTAGATAAGTTAGGATACATCAGTTTGGGAATGTAAGATTAAGTTAGGTAAAGCAAGTTAGGTTACGTTAGGATAGGTAAGATAAGTTATATAAGTTAGGTAAGGTAAGGTAAGTTAGGTTAAGTTAGGTTATGCAGGTTAAGTTAAGTTAGGTAATGTAGGTAAGTTAGGTAAGATAGGTAAAGTTAGGAAAGGTAGGTAAGGTAAGGTAACATAGGTAAAGTTAGGTAAGATAGGTAAAGTTAGGTAAGATAGGTAAGATAGGTAAGATAGGTAAGATAGGTTAAGCAGGTTAAGTTAGGAAAGGTAGGTAAAGTAACATAGGTAAAGTTAGGTAAGATAGGTTAAGCAGGTTAAGTTAGGAAAGGTAGGTAAGGTAAGGTAACATAGGTAAAGTTAGGTTAGGTTAGGTTAGGTAAGGTAGGTAAGGTAACATAGGTAAAGTTAGGTTATGCAGGTTAAGTTAGGTAAGATAGGTAAAGTCAGTAAGATAGGTAAGGTATGGTAAGGTAATATAGGTAAAGTTAGGTAAGATAGGTTAAGCAGGTTAAGTTAGGAAAGGTAGGTAAGGTAACATAGGTAAAGTTAGGTTATGCAGGTTAAGTTAGGTAAGATAGGTAAAGTCAGTAAGATAGGTAAGGTATGGTAAGGTAATATAGGTAAAGTTAGGTAAGATAGGTTAAGCAGGTTAAGTTAGGAAAGGTAGGTAAGGTAAGTTATGTTAGGATAGGATAGGTAAAGTTAGGTAAGTTAGGTAAGATAGGTAAAGTTAGGTAAGGTAAGGTAAGTTAGGTTAGGATAGGTAAAGTTAGGTTATGCAGGTTAAGTTAGGTAAGATAGGTAAAGTTAGGTAAGATAGGTAAGGTAAGGTAAGTTAAGTTAGGATAGTTCAGAGAACAGTTTTAGGGTAAAGTGACTGCGAAAATATATTTTAACAAGTGCAGGCTTGGTATGAAAAGCTGAACTAGTTACATTTTGGAGAGAAAATTTTATGACTGAAGATGTCTTAAAGAATAACATGATGGAAGAAGGAGAGTTTCTTTGATGAATGAAGGTGTCTTAGAGAACAACATTGATGAACGAAGATGTCTTAGAAAGCTTCTCTGATGAACGAAAGGTTACTTAGAGAATAACTTTTGTTAGCTCTTTGAATAACTTTGATGACTTTGAGAATAACTTTGATAGCTCTGGGAATAACTTTTATGATTTTGAGAACATCTTTGATGTCTTGGAGAACAACATTGATGTTTAGAGAACAACTTTGATGGCCAAGATTAACTTTAGATGTCTCTGAGAATAACTTTTATAACATAGAAATTAACTTTAGATGTCTCTGAAAATATCTTTGATGACTTCGAGAATAACATTTGATGACTCTGAGAATAACTTTTATGTCTTACATAATAACTTTAGATGTCTCTGAAAATAACTTTGATGAAAAAAGATGTCTTAGATTAACTTTTGATGACTTTGAAAACAAGTTTGATGAACAAAGATGTTTTGGAAAGTTTCTCTGACGAACGAAGGTAACTTAGAGATTAACTTTTATGATTTAGAGAACATCTTTGATGTCTTAGAGAACAAGATTGATGTCTTAGAGAACAACTTGGATGAACAAAGATGTCTTAGAAAGCTTCTCTGATGAACGAAAAGATACTTAGAGAATAACTTTGACGACTGTATTTAACTTTTTGATGGCTCTGAGGACAGTTTTTGTTGAACGAGGATGTCTCAGAAGGCTTCTTTGAATAACAAAGGTGACTGAGAAAAACTTTGATGACTCTGAGAAAGACTTTGTTGTCTTAAAGAATAACTTTAGATGTCTCTGAGAATAACTTTTATGAACGAAGATGTCTGAGAATAACTTTGACGTCTCTTGGATTAACTTTGTGGACATGAGAATATCTTTGGATAACTCTGAGATTAACTTTGATGTCTTTGAAACAACTTTGATGAACGAGAGTGAGTTAGAGATTACCTTTGTTAACTCTGAGATCAACTTTGATGAACAAAAGTGAGTTAGAGATTACATTTGATAACTCTAAGATTAACTTTGATGAACAAAAGTGAGTTAGAGAATACCTTTGATGACTCCGAGAATAATTTTGATAGCTCTGAGAATGACTTTTGCTGTCTTGGAATAACTTTTGATTGTTCTGAGAATAACTTTTGTTGCCTTGGAATAACTTTTGATTGTTCTGAGAATAACTTTGAGGGCTTAGAGAATGTCTTTGATGAATGGAAGAGTCCCATTGAAGTCTTAAGGATGTCTTTGATGTCTCGAAGGATGTCTTTGAGTGTAACTTTGGTGTCTTTGAGTAAGTCCTTGATGTATTGAAGAGTGTCTTTGATTTCTCGAAGAGTAACTTTGGTGTAACGGAGAGCACCTTTGACTATTTTTCTTACTTAGCGATATATAATTTTAGTTACGAAAGTGCTGAAAAAGTTACATTTGACTATTTTTCTTACTTAGCGACATATAATTTTAGTTACGAAAGTGTTGAAAAAGTTACATTTGACTATTTTTAGTGCTCCACAAAGTATAAAGGGCAGTTAAGAACGACGATGATAGATATCTTTGACTATATTTTCTTACTTGACGATGGATAAAGTTAGTTATGAACAGTGCTGAAAGATTCCTTTGACAATTTTTAGCTAAGCGAAAGACTGTTTTAGTTAAGAACGGTGTTGAATGAGATTAATCCTGACTATTTCAGATGAGAGAAGTGATATTTCAGTTAAGAAATGACAAGGAAACACGATGAAGTAACTATTTTTAGTTGACCGATGAATACTTTTAGTTGAGCAAAAGCCAAAACATGATGAACATGACTTTTTCTGATGATTGGCAGATAATTTTAGTTATGAAATGACAATGAAACATGAAGAACACGGTTATTTTCTGATGACTAGGGAATAAGTTTAGTTATGAACAGTTTTGGAAAGTTTCCTTTGACAATTTTTTCCTGATGAAACATAGCGCCTGTTAAGAAAGTGCTGAAAGAAGTTTCCTTTGACAATTTTTAGCTAAGAGAAAGGTTGTTTTAGTTAAGAGCAGTGTTGAACGAGGCTATTTCTGACTATTTTTAGTTGACTGGATAATAAGTTTAGTTATGAACAGTGTTGGAAAGAATCCTTTGACAATTTTTTGTTGACTTGATAATAAGTTTAGTTGAGAAATGACGAAAGTGACTATGTTTTAGTTGATTGGCGAAAGATTTTTTTAGTTAAGGAACGTTAAATAACATGTAAGGGGAAAAACCCAGAGAACATATGGGGAACATGGCAAAGAACATATGTAAGAAAAGTTGATGAATACAGTGAACATGCTGGGAATATGAACTTGTAGAGGAACATGAATATTGACAAAGAACACAACATATGGAAGTTAGCATGAATATTGAGTATAAAAGTTATACAGAGAACATATGATGTACATAGAAAATATGACTAGAATTTGTAGAGAAAGTAATGAGACTAAGAGAAAGATTATAGAAAAAATGGAGATACTTGTGAAAATATGAACTGAATGGGACTGTGAACATTTGTAGAACATGGAATGAACATTGAGAACATGAATATTGAGTATAAAAAGTTATACAGAGAACATATGATGCACATGAAAATATGACAAAGAACATAGTGAACATACGGGGAAAAATGGCAGAAAAAATTTGAACTGAGCTTGCTGTGAACATTTATAGAACATGGAATGAACACAGAAAACACGGACAAAAAGTGAAGAACACAGCTGAATATAGAGAAAATATGCAAATACAGGGGGACAAGAGCTGGAGCTCTGTAACTGACTTGATCTTATTTACTACGTCTGAAATATGACTGTTTAAAATTTCAGGGGGATTGGACTGCTAGTAGCGAAAATGTGGTCTCTGCCAAATTTGGGTCTTTTAATTAGACTCTCATTAATTTTGATCATGAACTGGACTCTGAATATTTTGGCACAAAGTAGACTCTGGCGAATTTTGCTAGAAAACTGGACTCTGATGAATTTCGATCAAGAACTGGACTCTGTCAAATTTTCACAGATTACAGGACACTGATGAAATTTGCTCTCAAAGTAGACTCTGGCGAATTTCTGTTGATAATTGGACTCTGATGAAATATGAGCTAAGTACTGTCTCTGACTAATTTGCTCACAAAGTGGACTCTGTTCATTTTTAGGTATAAAATGGTCTCTGATGAAATATGAGCTAAAACTGTCTCTGACGAATAATGCTCTCAAAGTAGACTCTGGCGAATTTGAGCATAAACTGGACTCTGATGAAATATGAGCTAAATACTGACTCTGACTAATTTGCTCACAAAGTGGACTCTGTTCATTTTTAGGTATAAAATGGTCTCTGATGAAATATGAGCTAAAACTGTCTCTGACGAATATTGCTCTCAAAGTAGACTCTGGCGAATTTTCGGTATAAACTGGACTCTGATGAAATATGAGCTTAAAACTGGGCTCTGTTCAATTTGGTCTTTACAGATGAAATAGCCGTAAATGGATATAAAACTAAATGTTATGGATAAGTTGCCTGTTTTCCTTAACAAAACATCTAAGACAATATTCTCTGAAAATGGTCCTTTTACAAATTCGGTCATAAACATATAAATAAACTTCTATGATTATTTGAAACTCTGAAAATAGTTGTAAGGAAATAGGAGGAGGAGAGAGAGAGGAGGGATGGTAGAGATATTACGGATAAGATAAGATAAGATTAAGAGCCGACTGGCTGGCTGGGCGCAAAGTAAATAAAGGTGACGCGACAGATTGCGAGGTAGGGGGGGAGGGAGGGGGGTGTGATGTACGAGACTTGAAAACCATGACTTACACAGGTGATTTTCTAAATTTACATGAATAACTAAGGCTTACATAGACGATTTTGTAAGTTGAAAACATGTAAAATATGTCCGTAGAGTTCTCCTGGAAGCCCTAAAGTGCTACATACGTTACTTGAATTTGTCCCATAAGGCCTTAACAAACTTCTATGTCTCCGAAATTATTTTTCTCATAAGAAATCCTTACTTCTAAAATCTGTGACTGACAAAATTTACCTGAAAACCCCGACATGCTACACATGAATTTCCAGAAAAAAAAAAAAAGTTACCTGTGGATCTTACAGTCCACAGGGGTCCTCTGGCCAGAAAAAAAAAGTTACCTGTGGCTCTTACAGTCCACAGGGGTCCTCTCCCCCAAAAAAAAAGTTACCTGTGGCTCTTACTCCCTACTACTCAGAACGCCTCAACCAGGCGTTCTTTCCCACAGAACGCCTCCACCAGGCGTTCTTTCCCACAGAACGTCTCCACCAGGCGTTCTTTCCCATGAAACGCCCCCAAACAGACGTTCCTCCCCGCGGAACGCCCCCAAACAGACGTTCCTCCCCACGGAACGCCCCCAAACAGACGTTCCTCCCCACGGAACGCCCCCAAACAGACGTTCCTCCCCAGGGAACGCCCCCCCCCAAAACAGACGTTCCTCCCCACGGAACGCCCCCAAACAGACGTTCCTCCCCACGGAACGCCCCCAAACAGACGTTCCTCCCCCACGGAACGTCCCCAAACAGACGTTCCTCCCCCACGGTACGCCCCCAAACAGAGGTTCCTCCCCCACGGTACGCCCCCAAACAGAGGTTCATCCCCACGGAACGCCCCCAAACAGACGTTCCTCCCCGCGGAACGCCCCCAAACAGACGTTCCTCCCCACGGAACGCCCCCAAACAGACGTTCCTCCCCACGGAACGCCCCCAAACAGACGTTCCTTCCCACGAAACGCCCCCAAACAGACGTTCCTCCCCACGGAACGCCCCCAAACAGACGTTCCTCCCCGCGGAACGCCCCCAAACAGACGTTCCTCCCCGCGGAACGCCCCCAAACAGACGTTCCTCCCCACGGAACGCCCCCAAACAGACGTTCCTCCCCACGGAACGCCCCCAAACAGACGTTCCTCCCCACGGAACGCCCCCAAACAGACGTTCCTCCCCACGGAACGCCCCCAAACAGACGTTCCTCCCCACGGAACGCCCCCAAACAGACGTTCCTCCCCACGGAACGCCCCCAAACAGACGTTCCTCCCCCACGGAACGCCCCCAAACAGACGTTCCTCCCCCACGGAACGCCCCCAAACAGACGTTCCTCCCCCACGGAACGCCCCCAAACAGACGTTCCTTCCCACGGAACGCCCCCAAACAGACGTTCCTTCCCACGGAACGCCCCCAAACAGACGTTCCTCCCCGCGGAACGCCCCCAAACAGACGTTCCTCCCCGCGGAACGCCCCCAAACAGACGTTCCTCCCCACGGAACGCCCCCAAACAGACGTTCCTCCCCACGGAACGCCCCCAAACAGACGTTCCTCCCCACGGAACGCCCCCAAACAGACGTTCCTCCCCACGGAACGCCCCCAAACAGACGTTCCTCCCCACGGAACGCCCCCAAACAGACGTTCCTCCCCACGGAACGCCCCCAAACAGACGTTCCTCTCCACGGAACGCCCCCAAACAGACGTTCCTCCCCACGGAACGCCCCCAAACAGACGTTCCTCCCCACGGAACGCCCCCAAACAGACGTTCCTCCCCACGGAACGCCCCCTAACAGACGTTCCTCCCCACGGAACGCCCCCAAACAGACGTTCCTCCCCACGGAACGCCCCCAAACAGACGTTCCTCCCCACGGAACGCCCCCAAACAGACGCTCCTCCCATCGGGATTCTGTTGTTATTTGTATCGTGTCCAAACAAGGAATATTTTTAGTAAATCAAATTTTACGGTAATCGGGGATCAGTTCGACCCCCTGCAAAAAATATGATGACAAAAATGCATTCCAACTTTTGTGAAAACTGTAACAATTCAAATGGAAAAAAATGTCATACTATTGTTTGGATAGAAAAAGGCCCAGAAAACTGTGGGTCGAGGAGGGCATACATGGTTTATACAGGTAAATGTGAAATATATTGTAATTTCTTCAAATGGCCTTTATGTAAAGTGCATTTTAATCCTGTTTTCTGTGAAATTTATTATTAAATTTCAGGGGGACACTAAACAAAAATTCAATTTTTTGACACGTTAGACAATGAGATCGGGTTGTTTGGGTGGTCTGACAGCAGCCATGCAGAGAGTACCGTCACTCAAGTATACAGACTTTACTTCACCTCATAACTCTGTTCCACCAGCAGTTGAAAACTTAATTATTTCTCATGCCTCATCCCTTGGAAACACAAACCGAAACTGTCTCTATTTTCCGCTTGTTACAACTTGTAATAAAGTTGTTACATCTTGGCTTAACGTGTTTATGACGCATTAGAACGTTGTTACAACTTGCTATATTGGTTGTTATAACTGGTTAGGAAGTGTTAAAACTTGTTCGAACGTTGTACCAACGTCATAGTTTCGGTGTGTGTTTAGCGGGTCAGTACTAAGTACCACCCCCCTTGAAGACAGAACACGAAACAATGGGTATAAATTGGATAAGTTTAGATTTAGGAAAGACTTGGGTAAATACTGGTTCAGTAACAGGGTTGTTGATTTGTGGAACCAATTGCCGCGTAACGTGGTGGAGGTGGGGTCCCTCGATTGTTTCAAGCGCGGGTTGGACAAGTATATGAGTGGGATTGGGTGGTTATAGAATAGGAGCTGCCTCGTATGGGCCAATAGGCCTTCTGCAGTTACCTTTGTTCTTATGTTGTTATGTTCTTATGTTGTTATGTTGTTATGTTCTTATGTTCTTATGTTCTTATGTTCTTATGTTCTTATGTTTTTATGTTGTTATGTTCCCCCTGGCACAGCGATGGTTTGTGTACAGAACTTCTCAATTGAAAATTTATTCACGGGGTCGTGTAGTGCACTAATTAACGGAATTGGCTCACAACAGAAAGGAGGTTAGTTTGATTCCTGAGCAGGGCACGTTTTCGTTCACCTGATGCCTCTGTTAATCTTGCAGTAAATAGGTACCTGGAAGTTAGACAGCTGTTGTGGGTTGCGTCCTAGCGAAGGACATTCGTTGGTCTAGAGTCTATAGACTCTAGACCAACGAATTACTACTCAAGAGTCTATAGACTCTAGAGTAGTAATTCTTAACCTGTTCCCCTAAGATGAGCCACGTATGATCCCATCATACGGTCGCCGGTCGGCCGAGCGGACAGCACGCTGGACTTGTGATCCTGTGGTCCTGGGTTCGATCCCAGGCGCCGGCGAGAAACAATGGGCAGAGTTTCTTTCACCCTATGCCCCTGTTACCTAGCAGTAAAATAGGTACCTGGGTGTTAGTCAGCTGTCACGGGCTGCTTCCTGGGGGTGGAGGCCTGGTCGAGGACCGGGCCGCGGGGACACTAAAGCCCCGAAATCATCTGAAGATAAGCTCAAGATCATCCTCGCCTCTAAGCCCGTAGCATGTATCGCTTCTTTACACATTGGATTCCACTTGAGAGTTGTCTGTCTAATATATTCAACTTGGACGTCATTCGTTTAGTTTAACCTGAAGTCAAATTTGTTGGGTGGTTTCCTCGCTTGAAGCTTCTGCATGGGAAGGAGGCGTTTAATGTCGGGGTCCAGGCGTCCGTCTGTACGTGCAGGCGTCCGTGTGTACGTGTAGGGGTCCGTGTGTACGTGTAGGGGTCCGTGTGTACGTGTAGGGGTCCGTGTGTACGTGCAGGCGTCCTTGAGTACGTGCACACGGCAATGCGTACGTGCAAGCATTTTTGTAAAGATACTCACTAAATGGATTGAAGGAAGGACACCTCACAAGGAGGACGGCCAAGGTCTGCTTCACTAGAGCAGTCTCAAGAACAATGAATACGGAACTTGGGACCCTTCAAAGATGGGTCTTAAGCCGCACATTATTCAACATCCTGATGAACGCCATTGCAAATATTGATTTTTCCGGAAGGAACACAACAAGTGGGGTATGTAGATGATGTCCTAATACAAGCTCCCACCTTGGAAAAAATTAAACAGTCCATTGAATTCCTTGGAAGGAAATGTGTTGAACTCTGTTTCACTCTCTCCACAAATAAGACAAAAGCATACTCACATCACAAGCGGGGAGAAAATTAAGAACTACTAATTAAATGTGAAACTATTGAGTGGGTTGACCTCTCAAAGCTCCGTTCCTCCCCACGGAACGCCCCCAAACAGACGTTCCTCCCCACGGAGGAGGAACGTCGGTACCTTGGCGCATTTATGCTCTAACAAGGGGAAGAGGAGGTCAACCAACTCATAGGAACATGCAAAAGTCGACTCACTGAAAGCAGTGTCCTGGAATAGGCACGGGGGCCTCTATATCTGTGCGTAAAATGATGTCCACAGCCTATGTGCGCTCCGTCATAGACTATGCCGCACCAGTCTTGTGCACCTACTCCCAAAGCGATATAAAGAGATTTGAAAGCATGAAGCCATGGCAATCTTTCTTGGAGTCCCAAGAACTGCCAAGACATCTAATCTACGAAAGGGGAAGGGGGAAAGGAACTATTAGGGGGAAAGCGCCAAGCCACCACGACTATATAGAACTGGGAAGGGATCAGGATAGGGACTCGGGATGGGACGGGATGGGGGGAGAGGGAGGAATAGCGCCCAACCATTTGGACGGTCGGGGATTGAACGCCGACCTGCATGAAGTGAGACCGTCGCTCTACTGTCCACCACAAGTGGTTGGAAAATGTACGAGAGGAGTTGTCCCTCCCCAGTGTTAAAAGCAGAATGAAGGAACTGAATGCTAAGCTTGCAGTTACGATAACCAAAGATTCACATTACAATGATATTACCAAGAAAAAAACTTTACCTGTTTCCTCCTTTAAGTAGCATATAACAAAGCAAAAAGTGGCATCACAGAGCAGTCTGCTACCTGGAAGAACTTCACTTACTTGAGCAAGCCCGTGAGCTGCTGCCTGTAGAGAGGTTACCTCCCTGGGAGGATGACTCGTGCAGGATTATTATAAACGAACAAATCCACCACGATATCACAAGAAATGAGGCGTAAGTATCTTGAGTAAATGAGGAGAAGCCGGGGAGGAGAGAAGCCGAAAATTAATCAGATCAAATCTACACCGATGGTTCATCCAGTCCTAATAATGGCAGGGCTGGTGCAGCATACACTGTAATTAGGAATAATGCCTTCAAAACGGAAATGAAGAAAAAGCGCGTATTAAGAACTATGCCTCTTCAACGCAAGCGGAGCTAACTGCCATTGTTATGGCGTTAAGATTCCTCAAAAGAAACACTAATGGCGCAGTGATCTACACTGATTCAAAAGCAGCGCTACAAAGCTTTAGTAAAATCGGGCAGAAAATCCTACGATAGTCGCTGAGATCAAGAGAGCTGTGAGAGTACTAACCAATCAGGGAAGAGTCGTCAAGTTCCTGTGGATCCCCTCCCATGTTGGAATATGTGGGAATGAACTAGCAGATGTGCTGGCTGCTGAAGGCGCTGAAGGAGACCATATTGAATACTTCATACCCAAGACCCTTCTACAAATTAGAGGTATTGTCAGGCAACATCACCGTGACAAGGTAACTGGAAAGGAGGATAGAAGCACAAACCAGTGAATCTGTACGATGGTACAACATGGTTGCAGCTGGCAATCCCAATCATTATGGCCGAAGAGGAGGAGGACGCGGGAGAGAATCAGTAATAGCGAGAATCCGTCTTGGATACAAATATCTATGGAAATTTGAGATGGAAACAACAGCTGAGCAGCGTAGCTGCAAAATGAGTGACGGACACCGCCTTGATGGTGAACATTTAAGAGACAATAGAAATATATGTAGCACAACCACCACATTGAGCTAGGAAAATAATATTTGTCAAGTATAGATACTTGTCTTCAAAGATTCCCAGAGTTTGCACCCGCAAGATACTGCAAATTTTAGGCGTTGACAAATGTTGATCTTCTTGTTTGAGGAGCTGTTCACTTGAGACAGTTAAGCAAGTCCCAGCTGTGTCTGGGTACAAGTGACAGGATGAACAACTCAGTGGGTTTTCTTCCTATTGGGGAGTGTTGTACATGCTGCTATGGCGGTGTGTCCACTCACAGGATGAGTGGCGCTGCCCAATACTGTCACTATGGCGGTGTGTCCACTCACAAGATGAGTGGCGCTGCCCAATACTGTCACTATGGCGGTGTGTCCACTCACAGGATGAGTGGCGCTGCCCAATACTGTCACTATGGCGGTGTGTCCACTCACAGGATGAGTGGCGCTGCCCAATACTGTCACTATGGCGGTGTGTCCACTCACAGGATGAGTGGCGCTGCCCAATACTGTCACTATGGCGGTGTGTCCACTCACTGGATGAGTGGCGCTGCCCAATACTGTCACTATGGCGGTGTGTCCACTCACAAGATGAGTGGCGCTGCCCAATACTGTCACTATGGCGGTGTGTCCACTCACAAGATGAGTGGCGCTGCCCAATACTGTCACTATGGCGGTGTGTCCACTCACAAGATGAGTGGCGCTGCCCAATACTGTCACTATGGCGGTGTGTCCACTCACAAGATGAGTGGCGCTGCCCAATACTGTCACTATGGCGGTGTGTCCACTCACAGGATGAGTGGCGCTGCCCAATACTGTCACTATGGCGGTGTGTCCACTCACAGGATGAGTGGCGCTGCCCAATACTGTCACTATGGCTGTGTGTTCACTCACAGGATGAGTGGCGCTGCCCAATACTGTCACTATGGCGGTGTGTCCACTCACAGGATGAGTGGCGCTGCCCAATACTGTCACTATGGCGGTGTGTCCACTCACAGGATGAGTGGCGCTGCCCAATACTGTCACTATGGCTGTGTGTTCACTCACAGGATGAGTGGCGCTGCCCAATACTGTCACTATGGCTGTGTGTTCACTCACAGGATGAGTGGCGCTGCCCAATACTGTCACTATGGCTGTGTGTTCACTCACAGGATGAGTGGCGCTGCCCAATACTGTCACTATGGCTGTGTGTCCACTCACAGGATGAGTGGCGCTGCCCAATACTGTCACTATGGCGGTGTGTCCACTCACAGGATGAGTGGCGCTGCCCAATACTGTCACTATGGCTGTGTGTTCACTCACAGGATGAGTGGCGCTGCCCAATACTGTCACTATGGCTGTGTGTCCACTCACAGGATGAGTGGCGCTGCCCAATACTGTCACTATGGCTGTGTGTTCACTCACAGGATGAGTGGCGCTGCCCAATACTGTCACTATGGCTGTGTGTCCACTCACAGGATGAGTGACGCTGCCCAATACTGTCACTATGGCGGTGTGTCCACTCACAGGATGAGTGGCGCTGCCCAATACTGTCACTATGGTGGTGTGTCCACTCACAGGATGAGTGGCGCTACCCAATACTGTCACTATGGCTGTGTGTCCACTCACAGGATGAGTGACGCTGCCCAATACTGTCACTATGGCGGTGTGTCCACTCACAGGATGAGTGACGCTGCCCAATACTGTCACTATGGCGGTGTGTCCACTCACAGGATGAGTGGCGCTGCCCAATACTGTCACTATGGCGGTGTGTCCACTCACAGGATGAGTGGCGCTGCCCAATACTGTCACTATGGCGGTGTGTCCACTCACAGGATGAGTGGCGCTGCCCAATACTGTCACTATGGCGGTGTGTCCACTCACAGGATGAGTGGCGCTGCCCAATACTGTCACTATGGCGGTGTGTCCACTCACAAGATGAGTGGCGCTGCCCAATACTGTCACTATGGCGGTGTGTCCACTCACAGGTTGAGTGGCGCTGCCCAATACTGTCACTATGGTGGTGTGTCCACCCACAGGATGAGTGGCGCTGCCCAATACTGTCACTATGGCGGTGTGTCCACTCACAGGATGAGTGGCGCTGCCCAATACTGTCACTATGGCGGTGTGTCCACTCACAGGATGAGTGGCGCTGCCCAATACTGTCACTATGGCGGTGTGTCCACTCACTGGATGAGTGGCGCTGCCCAATACTGTCACTATGGCGGTGTGTCCACTCACAGGATGAGTGACGCTGCCCAATACTGTCACTATGGCGGTGTGTCCACTCACAGGATGAGTGGCGCTGCCCAATACTGTCACTATGGCGGTGTGTCCACTCACAGGATGAGTGGCGCTGCCCAATACTGTCACTATGGCGGTGTGTCCACTCACAGGATGAGTGGCGCTGCCCAATACTGTCACTATGGCGGTGTGTCCACTCACAGGATGAGTGGCGCTGCCCAATACTGTCACTATGGCGGTGTGTCCACTCACAGGATGAGTGGCGCTGCCCAATACTGTCACTATGGCGGTGTGTCCACTCACAGGATGAGTGGCGCTGCCCAATACTGTCACTATGGCGGTGTGTCCACTCACAGGATGAGTGGCGCTGCCCAATACTGTCACTATGGCGGTGTGTCCACTCACAGGATGAGTGGCGCTGCCCAATACTGTCACTATGGCGGTGTGTCCACTCACAGGATGAGTGGCGCTGCCCAATACTGTCACTATGGCGGTGTGTCCACTCACAAGATGAGTGGCGCTGCCCAATACTGTCACTATGGCGGTGTGTCCACTCACAGGATGAGTGGCGCTGCCCAATACTGTCACTATGGCGGTGTGTCCACTCACAAGATGAGTGGCGCTGCCCAATACTGTCACTATGGCGGTGTGTCCACTCACAGGATGAGTGGCGCTGCCCAATACTGTCACTATGGTGGTGTGTCCACTCACAGGATGAGTGGCGCTGCCCAATACTGTCACTATGGCGGTGTGTCCACTCACAGGATGAGTGACGCTGCCCAATACTGTCACTATGGCGGTGTGTCCACTCACAGGATGAGTGGCGCTGCCCAATACTGTCACTATGGCGGTGTGTCCACTCACAGGATGAGTGGCGCTGCCCAATACTGTCACTATGGCGGTGTGTCCACTCACAGGATGAGTGACGCTGCCCAATACTGTCACTATGGCGGTGTGTCCACTCACAGGATGAGTGGCGCTGCCCAATACTGTCACTATGGCGGTGTGTCCACTCACAGGATGAGTGGCGCTGCCCAATACTGTCACTATGGCGGTGTGTCCACTCACAGGATGAGTGGCGCTGCCCAATACTGTCACTATGGCGGTGTGTCCACTCACAGGATGAGTGGCGCTGCCCAATACTGTCACTATGGCGGTGTGTCCACTCACAGGATGAGTGGCGCTGCCCAATACTGTCACTATGGCGGTGTGTCCACTCACAGGATGAGTGGCGCTGCCCAATACTGTCACTATGGCGGTGTGTCCACTCACAGGATGAGTGGCGCTGCCCAATACTGTCACTATGGCGGTGTGTTCACTCACAGGATGAGTGGCGCTGCCCAATACTGTCACTATGGCGGTGTGTCCACTCACAGGATGAGTGGCGCTGCCCAATACTGTCACTATGGCGGTGTGTCCACTCACAGGATGAGTGGCGCTGCCCAATACTGTCACTATGGCGGTGTGTCCACTCACAGGATGAGTGGCGCTGCCCAATACTGTCACTATGGCGGTGTGTCCACTCACAGGATGAGTGGCGCTGCCCAATACTGTCACTATGGCGGTGTGTCCACTCACAGGATGAGTGGCGCTGCCCAATACTGTCACTATGGCGGTGTGTCCACTCACAGGATGAGTGGCGCTGCCCAATACTGTCACTATGGCGGTGTGTCCACTCACAGGATGAGTGGCGCTGCCCAATACTGTCACTATGGCGGTGTGTCCACTCACAGGATGAGTGGCGCTGCCCAATACTGTCACTATGGCGGTGTGTCCACTCACAGGATGAGTGGCGCTGCCCAATACTGTCACTATGGCGGTGTGTCCACTCACAGGATGAGTGGCGCTGCCCAATACTGTCACTATGGTGGTGTGTTCACTCACAGGATGAGTGGCGCTGCCCAATACTGTCACTATGGCGGTGTGTCCACTCACAGGATGAGTGGCGCTGCCCAATACTGTCACTATGGTGGTGTGTCCACTCACAGGATGAGTGGCGCTGCCCAATACTGTCACTATGGCGGTGTGTCCACTCACAGGATGAGTGGCGCTGCCCAATACTGTCACTATGGTGGTGTGTTCACTCACAGGATGAGTGGCGCTGCCCAATAAACTCGCCCCTCGGGGCAAAATTTAAAAAATTATAAAAATCTACGTTTTCTATGTATCGGACTCAATACATGGGGTTGCTTAGGTTGATACGTTTCTGGTATTGAGGGCGGGGTGAGGCCCGCTAGAGGGCGGGGTGAGGCCCGCTAGAGGGCGGGGTGAGGCCCGCTAGAGGGCGGGGTGAGGCCCGCTAGAGGGCGGGGTGAGGCCCGCTAGAGGGCGGGGTGAGGCCCGCTAGAGGGCGGGGTGAGGCCCGCTAGAGGGCGGGGTGAGGCAGAGTGAGGAACAACTGGACTGGTTTATCATGTAGGAAGATAACCAGGGTGAGGTTGAGCGTGTCCACAAGGCATGATATCACTGTGTTATCCAGTAAGTTAACCTGTGTGTAAGATACTGGCTATACCTGGCCTCTGATCAATACGTAACCCCAGGTTTTGCCTCCCCCAGCCCCTCCCCCAGCCAGCCCCACCACCCCCCCCCAGCCAGCCCCACCCCCTCCCCCAGCCACCCCCCCCCCAGCCAGCCCCACCACCCTCCCCCCAGCCAGCCCCACCACCCTCCCCCAGTCAGCCCCAACACCCTCCCCCAGTCAGCCCCAACACCCTCCCCCAGCCAGCCCCAACACCCTCCTCCAGCCAGCCCCAACACCCTCCCCCCAGCCAGCCCCAACACCCTCCCCCCAGCCAGCCCCACCACCCTCCCCCAGTCAGCCCCACCACCCCCCCCAGCCAGCCCCCTCCCCACTCAGCCAGCCCCACCCCCCCCCTCAGCCAGCCCCACCACCCTCCCCCAGCCAGCCCCACCACCCTCCCCCAGCCAGCCCCACCACCCCCCTCAGCCAGCCCCACCACCCCCCCCTCAGCCAGCTCCACCACCCCCCCCCTCAGCCAGCCCCAACACCCTCCCCCAGCCAGCCCCACCACCCTCCCCCAGTCAGCCCCACCACCAACCCCCCTCAGCCAGCCCCACCACCCTCCCCCAGTCAGCCCCACCCCCCTCCTTAGCCAGCCCCACCACCCTCCCCCAGTCAGCCCCACCACCCCCCCCCTCAGCCAGCCCCACCACCCTCCCTCAGTCAGCCCCACCACCCTCCCCCAGCCAGCCCCACCACCCCCCCCCAGCCAGCCCCACCACCCTCCCCCCAGCCAGCCCCACCACCCTCCCCCCCAGTCAGCCCTACCACCCCCCCCCAGCCAGCCCCACCACCACCTTCCACCAGCCAGACCACCACCCTCCCCCCAGCCAGCCCCACCACCCCTCCCCCCAGCCAGCCCCACCACCCTCCCCCCAGCCAGCCCCACCACCCCTCCCCCCAGCCAGCCCCACCACCCCTCCCCCCAGCCAGCCCCACCACCCTCCCCCCAGCCAGCCCCACCACCACCTTCCACCAGCCAGCCCCCCACCCTCCACCAGCCAGCCCCCCACCCTCCCCCCAGTCAGCCCCCCCAGCCAGCCCCACCACCACCTTCCACCAGCCAGCCCCCCACCCTTCCCTCAGTCAGCCCCCCCCCCCCCCCCCACCACCCCAGCCAACGTGACAGGTCACCAGGTCAGTATGGACGGGGACACACCGCCTGTGTACTTGTGCTAATCACCATTAACTGAGTTACCAGTCACGTTAAATCTGGTCCAATAATTGCTTACCATAGATCATATTAAGTTATTATTACTATGTTTTAGCGGCGTTTGTATTCATATGTTCATATTTACTTTGTTCGTCTTGGTGTATACTGGAAGCTGCAGGAGGACGTGTTATCACGTGAGAATGGTAAATAGGGAGGCAGAGACGTGCAGAAGGGAGCCAGCACTTCACGCAGGGAGCCAGCACGTCACGCAGGGAGCCAGCACGTCACACAGGGAGCCAGCACGTCACGCAGGGAGCCAGCACGTCACGCAGGGAGCCAGCACGTCACGCAGGGAGCCAGCACGTCACGCAGGGAGCCAGCACTTCACGCAGGGAGCCGGCACGTCACGCAGGGAGCCGGCACGTCACGCAGGGAGCCGGCACGTCACGCAGGGAGCCGGCACGTCACGCAGGGAGCCGGCACGTCACGCAGGGAGTCGGCACGTTACGCAGGGAGCCAGCACGTCACGCAGGGAGCCGGCACGTCACGCAGGGAGCCGGCACGTCACGCAGGGAGTCGGCACGTTACGCAGGGAGCCAGCACGTCACGCAGGGAGCCAGCACTTCACGCAGGGAGCCAGCACGTCACGCAGGGAGCCAGCACGTCACGCAGGGAGCCAGACCTTCACGCAGGGAGCCGGCACGTCACGCAGGGAGCCAGCACGTCACGCAGGGAGCCGGCACGTCACGCAGGGAGCCAGCACGTCACGCAGGGAGCCAGCACTTCACGCAGGGAGCCAGCACGTCACGCAGGGAGCCAGCACGTCACGCAGGGAGCCAGCACGTCACGCAGGGAGCCAGCACGTCACGCAGGGAGCCAGCACGTCACGCAGGGAGCCAGCACGTCACGCAGGGAGCCAGCACGTCACGCAGGGAGCCAGCACGTCACGCAGGGAGCCGGCACGTCACGCAGGGAGCCATCGCGTCACGCAGGGAGCCAGCACGTCACGCAGGGAGTCGGCACGTTACGCAGGGAGCCAGCATGTCACGCAGGGAGCCGGTACGTCACGCAGGGAGCCGGCACGTCACGCAGGGAGCCGGCACGTCACGCAGGGAGCCAGCACGTCACGCAGGGAGCCAGCACGTCACGCAGGGAGCCAGCACGTCACGCAGGGAGCCAGCACACGTCACGCAGGGAGCCAGCACACGTCACGCAGGGAGCCAGCACACGTCACGCAGGGAGCCAGCACACGTCACGCAGGGAGCCAGCACACGTCACGCAGGGAGCCAGCACACGTCACGCAGGGAGCCAGCACACGTCACGCAGGGAGCCAGCACACGTCACGCAGGGAGCCAGCACACGTCACGCAGGGAGCCAGCACACGTCACGCAGGGAGCCAGCACACGTCACGCAGGGAGCCAGCACACGTCACGCAGGGAGCCAGCACACGTCACGCAGGGAGCCAGCACACGTCACGCAGGGAGCCAGCACACGTCACGCAGGGAGCCAGCACACGTCACGCAGGGAGCCAGCACGTCACGCAGGGAGCCAGCACGTCACGCAGGGAGCCAGCACGTCACGCAGGGAGCCAGCACGTCACGCAGGGAGCCAGCACGTCACGCAGGGAGCCAGCACGTCACGCAGGGAGCCGGCACGTCACGCAGGGAGCCAGCACGTCACGCAGGGAGCCGGCACGTCACGCAGGGAGCCGGCACGTCACGCAGGGAGCCAGCACGTCACGCAGGGAGCCAGGAACTACCGCCTTGACGGACTAAGAGAATCATTCCAGCCATGATTCTTGGGTGACATTGTGGATAGGTTGTGAAAGAAGTCGTTCCAGGTTGCGGGCGCCGGTGAATAAGCTGGATTACCTGGAAGACGTCCTGGAAAGGTCCACATTTTTCTCCGTTTTCTTGAAGAGGAATTGGGAGTAAGAAGGGAGCCTCGGTGTGGAGGACCCAGCGAGCATTCCAGCAGTAGGTGACAGGGCGTGATGTTGCCTGGAACACCGTAGCTACTGTGCTCTGGAACACCGTAGCTACTGTGCTCAGGAACACCGTAGCTACTGTGCTCTGGAACACCGTAGCTACTGTGCTCAGGAACACCGTAGCTACTGTGCTCAGGAACACCGTAGCTACTGTGCTCAGGAACACCGTAGCTACTGTGCTCTGGAACACCGTAGCTACTGTGCTCAGGAACACCGTAGCTACTGTGCTCAGGAACACCGTAGCTACTGTGCTCAGGAACACCGTAGCTACTGTGCTCAGGAACACCGTAGCTACTGTGCTCAGGAACACCGTAGCTACTGTGCTCAGGAACACCGTAGCTACTGTGTTCAGGAACACCGTAGCTACTGTGCTCAGGAACACCGTAGCTACTGTGCTCAGGAACACCGTAGCTACTGTGTTCAGGAACACCGTAGCTACTGTGTTCAGGAACACCGTAGCTACTGTGCTCAGGAACACCGTAGCTACTGTGCTCAGGAACACCGTAGCTACTGTGCTCAGGAACACCGTAGCTACTGTGTTCAGGAACACCGTAGCTACTGTGCTCAGGAACACCGTAGCTACTGTGCTCAGGAACACCGTAGCTACTGTGCTCAGGAACACCGTAGCTACTGTGTTCAGGAACACCGTAGCTACTGTGCTCAGGAACACCGTAGCTACTGTGCTCAGGAACACCGTAGCTACTGTGCTCAGGAACACCGTAGCTACTGTGCTCAGGAACACCCTACACGTTCAGCCTCATGGAGGACCAGCAAGCATAATTTTGCATAAGAACTCATTGATATTGAGAAATGTTTCCATAAAGCAGTTGAAGCACCACCCCAGGAGCACCTCCCCCCCCGGAACACCACCTCAGGAGCACCTCCCCCCCGGAACACCTCCCCCTCCCCACCCCACAATCACCCCCGCGTCTGGGGTCCAGTAACAATTACAAATGACCATGTAATTACAACTTAAAGCATGGTAAGAATCTGAGTGTTGGTCCCTGAGACAGTGTTGGAACACACATGTGTTCCAAAGTCTTACCATTGTACTCTACACTTCATGTTATGTATTCAAATACATCAAATACATTCACTGTGTGTTGATATTCCCCTTTCCTCCAGTATATCCTAAGGTATACTGGCCGGATTGTTAGATATGTGGCGTAGTTTAGCTCACCAGTGATTGTGACGATTGTAATATATATATATATATATATATATAAGAAAGAAATACAATCTTTAGGTGTAGACCTTTCTCGTGTCGCAGTATAGTAACTGAGAATTTATTGGCTGGCGGGTCACTCACGACAGAACTGACCTATCAGCTTCCTTTTCCCCGGATGGCAAACGATTGAACGACAGTCGTGGCAAAACATGAAGTTTACGCATTTCCGATACGCCGCGTCCCTCTTGTTGCAAGACCAGGTAGACGCCCCCGCCCCGGCCCCCCGCCCTCCCCCCCCCGGCCCCCCGGCCCCTCCCCCCCCCCCCATGTGTGAGGCAAGTGAGGCAAGGTGCTGACGCCAGAGGGAAGCACAGGTTCATGCGCCAGTATCATCAGTGTTCACACACACTTGAGTATTTTAATAGGTAACAGCTGCATGAAGTAACGATGCGCTTGGTGAGATCTACTACATGAACTGAAGTAGATGTTGCACCATTGAGGTTCTGGTCTACCATCAGTCCTATACACAACAATGGTAGATTCAACAGGGGTACACTTATCGAGGGTAGATGCAACAAGGGGTAGACTCAACAAGGGGTAGACTCAACAAGGGGTAGACTCAACAAGGGGTAGACTCAACAAGGGTAGACTCAACAAGGGTAGACTCAACAAGGGTAGACACGGTAAGGGTAGACTCAACAAGGGTAGACACGGTAAGGGTAGACTCAACAAGGGTAGACACGGTAAGGGTAGACTCAACAAGGGTAGACACGGTAAGGGTAGACTCAACAAATATAGAGCCAACTGTCGTCTTATAAACAACAACACATTACCCTACGCCAGTTTTGTTATCGAACAAATACAACAATATTTATAAGCATGTAAATAACCGCGGGTGTTGAGGACGCCGGCCACCAGCACTGGCCGCCTCGCAGCTATTTTTACCTGAGTCTTAACACGAAGGCTGTATGGCTGGAGGAGTAATTACTGCAGGTTTGGTCTGGGGATTACTGGAGGCCCCGCCACAGGCCGCCACAGGCCGCCACAGGCCGCCACAGGCCGCCACTGGCTTATGGAAGTGGTCCCTGGGTGTGCCCCTGGTGGGGTGTGGCCAGGGGGCGTGCCCCTGGTGGGGAGGGGAGGGGCCAGGGGGCGTGCCCCTGGTGGGGAGGGGAGGGGCCAGGGGGCGTGCCCCTGGTGGGGAAAGGGCCAGGGGGCGTGCCCCTGGTGGGGAGGGGTGCAGTCAGGGGCGTGCCCCTGGTGGGGAGGGGAGTGGCCAGGGGGCGTGCCCCTGGTGGGGAGGGGAGTGGCCAGGGGTCGTGCCCCTGGTGGGGAGTGGCCAGGGGGCGTGCCCCTGGTGGGGAGGGGAGTGGCCAGGGGTCGTGCCCCTGGTGGGGTGTGGCCAGGGGGCGTGCCCCTGGTGGGGAGGGGAGGGGCCAGGGGGCGTGCCCCTGGTGGGGAGGGGAGGGGCCAGGGGGCGTGCCCCTGGTGGGGAAAGGGCCAGGGGGCGTGCCCCTGGTGGGGAGGGGTGTAGTCAGGGGCGTGCCCCTGGTGGGGAGGGGAGTGGCCAGGGGGCGTGCCCCTGGTGGGGAGGGGAGTGGCCAGGGGTCGTGCCCCTGGTGGGGAGTGGCCAGGGGGCGTGCCCCTGGTGGGGAGTGGCCAGGGGGCGTGCCCCTGGTGGGGAGTGGCCAGGGGGCGTGCCCCTGGTGGGGAGTGGCCAGGGGGCGTGCCCCTGGTGGGGAGTGGCCAGGGGGCGTGCCCCTGGTGGGGAGTGGCCAGGGGGCGTGCCCCTGGTGGGGAGGGGTGTAATCAGGGGCGTGCCCCTGGTGGGGAGGGGAGTGGCCAGGGGGCGTGCCCCTGGTGGGGAGGGGAGTGGCCAGGGGGCGTGCCCCTGGTGGGGTGGGGTGTGGCCAGGCGGCGTGCCCCTGGTGGGGAGGGGAGTGGCCAGGGGGCGTGCCCCTGGTGGGGGAGGGGCCAGGGGGCGTGCCCCTGGTGGGGAAGGGGCCAGGGGGCGTGCCCCTGGTGGGGAAGGAGCCAGGGGGCGTGCCCCTGGTGGGGAAGGGGCCAGGGGGCGTGCCCCTGGTGGGGAAGGGGCCAGGGGGCGTGCCCCTGGTGGGGAGGGGAGTGGCCAGGGGGCGTGCCCCTGGTGGGGTGGGGTGTGGCCAGGCGGCGTGCCCCTGGTGGGGAGGGGAGTGGCCAGGGGGCGTGCCCCTGGTGGGGTGGGGTGTGGCCAGGCGGCGTGCCCCTGGTGGGGAGGGGAGTGGCCAGGGGGCGTGCCCCTGGTGGGGGAGGGGCCAGGGGGCGTGCCCCTGGTGGGGGAGGGGCCAGGGGGCGTGCCCCTGGTGGGGGAGGGGCCAGGGGGCGTGCCCCTGGTGGGGGAGGGGCCAGGGTGCGTGCCCCTGGTGGGGAAGGGGCCAGGGGGCGTGCCCCTGGTGGGGAAGGGGCCAGGGGGCGTGCCCCTGGTGGGGAAGGGGCCAGGGGGCGTGCCCCTGGTGGGGAAGGGGCCAGGGGGCGTGCCCCTGGTGGGGAAGGGGCCAGGCGGCGTGCCCCTGGTGGGGGAGGGGCCAGGCGGCGTGCCCCTGGTGGGGGAGGGGCCAGGGGGCGTGCCCCTGGTGGGGGAGGGGCCAGGGGGCGTGCCCCTGGTGGGGGAGGGGCCAGGGGGCGTGCCCCTGGTGGGGGAGGGGCCAGGGGGCGTGCCCCTGGTGGGGGAGGGGCCAGGGGGCGTGCCCCTGGTGGGGGAGGGGCCAGGGGGCGTGCCCCTGGTGGGGGAGGGGCCAGGGTGCGTGCCCCTGGTGGGGGAGGGGCCAGGGGGCGTGCCCCTGGTGGGGGAGGGGCCAGGGGGCGTGCCCCTGGTGGGGGAGGGGCCAGGGGGCGTGCCCCTGGTGGGGGAGGGGCCAGGGGGCGTGCCCCTGGTGGGGGAGGGGTAGATGAAGTAAGTGGGAAAATACTCAGTAATTGTTGTTAAAGTTCACAACAATATAAATGTGTGGAGAAATTAGTAACAGGTGTCCCGGATGATTAGCAGTATGATCACAGGTGTCCCGGATGATTAGCAGTATGATCACAGGTGTCCCGGATGATTAGCAGTATGATCACAGGTGTCCCGGATGATTAGCAGTATGATCACAGGTGTCCCGGATGATTAGCAGTATGATCACAGGTGTCCCGGATGATTAGCAGTATGATCACAGGTGTCCCGGATGATTAGCAGTATGATCACAGGTGTCCCGGATGATTAGCAGTATGATCACAGGTGTCCCGGATGATTAGCAGTATGATCACAGGTGTCCCGGATGATTAGCAGTATGATCACAGGTGTCCCGGATGATTAGCAGTATGATCACAGGTGTCCCGGATGATTAGCAGTATGATCACAGGTGTCCCGGATGATTAGCAGTATGATCACAGGTGTCCCGGATGATTAGCAGTATGATCACAGGTGTCCCGGATGATTAGCAGTATGATCACAGGTGTTCCGGATGATTAGCAGTATGATCACAGGTGTCGCGGATGATTAGCAGTATGATCACAGGTGTCCCGGATGATTAGCAGTATGATCACAGGTGTCGCGGATGATTAGCAGTATGATCACAGGTGTCGCGGATGATTAGCAGTATGATCACAGGTGTCCCAGATGATTAGCAGTATGATCACAGGTGTCCCGGATGATTAGCAGTATGATCACAGGTGTCCCAGATGATTAGCAGTATGATCACAGGTGTCCCGGATGATTAGCAGTATGATCACAGGTGTCGCGGATGATTAGCAGTATGATCACAGGTGTCCCGGATGATTAGCAGTATGATCACAGGTGTCCCGGATGATTAGCAGTATGATCACAGGTGTCCCAGATGATTAGCAGTATGATCACAGGTGTCGCGGATGATTAGCAGTATGATCACAGGTGTCGCGGATGATTAGCAGTATGATCACAGGTGTCGCGGATGATTAGCAGTATGATCACAGGTGTCGCGGATGATTAGCAGTATGATCACAGGTGTCGCGGATGATTAGCAGTATGATCACAGGTGTCCCGGATGATTAGCAGTATGATCACAGGTGTCGCGGATGATTAGCAGTATGATCACAGGTGTCGCGGATGATTAGCAGTATGATCACAGGTGTCGCGGATGATTAGCAGTATGATCACAGGTGTCCCGGATGATTAGCAGTATGATCACAGGTGTCCCGGATGATTAGCAGTATGATCACAGGTGTCCCCGATGATTAGCAGTATGATCAATACTAATTAAAGACGATTTGTATAAAAAAGTTTGAGATTAAAACTTTTGATCATTACAGAATTAAATACAAAGTTTATGTATTTCGTGATGGAAGCTTTAACAGAGACTGACAAGTGTGACTGACCCTCACACGAGTAGTTCCCGCTGTCGGGGACAGGAAGCCTGTACCTAGTCATATCTAGGCCCTCTAGGTCATCGACTGACCTTCAAGAGGCCACCTACAACAGCCATAGCTGTCCTGCCCGAGAATCGAACCCGGGATCGTAAATTGTGGGTCAAGGACGTAGACTACTGCACCACAGGAGCCTTTGTTTTACAATGGATGGTCCCAACAGGTGAGGAGTGTCTGGGGTGTGGAGCAGGCGTCACTGAGTCACAAGGTGGAGGCGGGATCACTGGAGGCCTCGATATAAACAGCTGCTGCTTAGTACGGGTCAAGTCACAGACACCGCTCCTGTGCCAGGTAAGTCCACTACGGGCTCACCATAGCCCGTGCTACTTGCCACTTTTTGTTCCCAGTAGCTGGATCTTAAACAACAACAACAACATAGTACGGGTCAATATGCACCTTCCTTGTAAACACACAACGTAACGGTCGCTATGTTCCCTTGTTACAACTTGTAATATGGTTCTTACATCTTGTTATGTCGTTTTTAGGACGTATTAGAACGTTGTTACAACTTGTTATATTGGTTGTTACAACTTATTAGGTGTTACGTTGTCTTCGAACATTGTAGCACCGTGGTAGTTATGTCGTGTGTGTGGCGGGTTCGACTCCCGCCAGACTCACCACCAAACTGGGACAAAATTCACGAAGGAGTTACGCAAGCACTTAAGAACTTGTACATCTTTCCGCAATCTTTGACGGCTTTGATTACATTTATTTAAGAGTTCACAAGCACGAAAACTTGCCAATCAACTGTTGTTATTGTTATAAACAGCCTCCTGGTGCACAGGAGCTCAATAACTGTTTAATAATTCTAAACAAAGCCGCCAAAGATTGAGAAAAGATGTACATGCTCGCAAGTGCTTGCGTAACTGCTTTATGAATCTGGCCCCTGGTCTTGTACACTAGTATGTCTTGATGTTACGACCGCCGGGGGAGCCAGTCGGCCGAGCGGACAGCACGCTGGACTTGTGATCCTGTGGTCCCAATTTCGATCCCGGGCGCCGGCGAGAAACAATGGGTAGAGTTTCTTTCACCCTATGCCCCTGTTACCTAGCAGTAAAATAGGTACCTGGGTGTTAGTCAGCTGTCACGGTCTGCTTCCTGGGGGTGGAGGCCTGGTCGAGGACCGGGCCGCGGGGACACTAAAGGCCCCGAAATCATCTCAAGATAACCTCAAGACAGCTACTGCTCCACCTGCGAATCTGTCTGTCATGCAGCTGTCTTTGAGAACTCAAGAATTCATGAAAAATACACAAGGCCTATTGACGGATACGAGGCAGCTCCTATATGTATCCACGTGGCCTTCCAGCGGTCCGCATTTATGATGCTATACCCGGTAGTTTATACCCAATGGTCAGTGCCCCAAATTGGCCGCAAGAGCTGGGTATAGTTCTTGGAGGCCACTGAACGATATGTCCCGCCTGGAGGCCTGTGTAATCTTTGAATTGTAAATGTATTGAAATAGCGGCTGGGATACGTGAATATAAGTGACACGTAACTGTGAAGAAAGTTATGACACGTAACTGTGAAGAAAGTTATGACACGTAACTGTGAAGAAAGTTATGACACGTAACTGTGAAGAAAGTTATGACACGTAACTGTGAAGAAAGTTATGACACGTAACTGTGAAGAAAGTTATGACACGTAACTGTGAAGAAAGTTATGACACGTAACTGTGAAGAAAGTTATGACACGTAACTGTGAAGAAAGTTATGACACGTAACTGTGAAGAAAGTTATGACACGTAACTGTGAAGAAAGTTATGACACGTAACTGTGAAGAAAGTTATGACACGTAACTGTGAAGAAAGTTATGACACGTAACTGTGAAGAAAGTTATGACACGTAACTGTGAAGAAAGTTATGACACGTAACTGTGAAGAAAGTTATGACACGTAACTGTGAAGAAAGTTATGACACGTAACTGTGAAGAAAGTTATGACACGTAACTGTGAAGAAAGTTATGACACGTAACTGTGAAGAAAGTTATGACACGTAACTGTGAAGAAAGTTATGACACGTAACTGTGAAGAAAGTTATAAAATGAGGAGGAAAACCGGCGGTGGAAGGTGCTGGGAAGACCCGACCCGGGCTGGCCTGAATGTTGAGGTGCAGGCTGAAATGTGGAGTCAACCAGAGAATGCATTAGTAGACGGGAGCCTGGGGGAGCCTGGGGGAGCAGGAGAGGAGAGCCTGGGGGAGCAGGAGAGGAGAGCCTGGGGGAGCAGGAGAGGGGAGCCTGGGGGAGCAGGAGAGGGGAGCCTGGGGGAGCCTGGGGGAGCAGGAGAGGGGAGCCTGGGGGAGCAGGAGAGGGGAGCCTGGGGGAGCAGGAGAGGAGAGCCTGGGGGAGCAGGAGAGGGGAGCCTGGGGGAGCAGGAGAGGGGAGCCTGGGGGAGCAGGAGAGGGGAGCCTGGGGGAGCAGGAGAGGAGAGCCTGGGGGAGCAGGAGAGGGGAGCCTGGGGGAGCAGGAGAGGGGAGCCTGGGGGAGCAGGAGAGGGGAGCCTGGGGGAGCAGGAGAGGAGAGCCTGGGGGAACCTGGGGGACCAGGAGAGGGGAGCCTGGGGGAGCAGGAGAGGGGAGCCTGGGGAGCAGGAGAGGGGAGCCTGGGGGAGCAGCAGGAGAGGGGGGCGTGACATAGGTATGGCTACAGAGAAAAAGATCGAGTCAGTATATAAATACACTAAATCTTTATCTATAAATTTAAATGTTTGCTCGAGGTTGAAGGCCAAATGCTTGGGACTACCCTCACGTAATTTTTTTAACGGTAATTACTGTTGGGTATGTGCCCAACATGGCTGGCTTGAGGTCGCTATCAAACAAGTGCACCATGGCACGGCGCCGTAGAGACTAGAGTGAGCCTCCTGTCATCTCTTAGACCGGCAGGACCTTTAAAACGTTCAAAAAATAACAAATAACATTTATTGTAGTATTTACTGAAGTATTATGTCCACTGCTTCCTCCATCAGTGGCGATGAAATGTGCAGCTTTAGTGATGCATACTGACACCTGTGATACATAGTGACACACGTGATATATAGTGACACATGTGATATATAGTGACACATGTGATATATAGTGACACACGTGATACTTAGACACATGTGATATATAGTGACACATGTGATATATAGTGACACCTGTGATACATAGTGACACATGTGATATATAGTGACACATGAGATATATAGTGACACATGTGATACATAGTGACACATGTGATATATAGTGACACATGTGATATATAGTGACACATGTGATATATAGTGACACACGTGATACTTAGACACATGTGATATATAGTGACACATGTGATATATAGTGACACATGTGATATATAGTGACACATGAGATATATAGTGACACATGTGATATATAGTGACACATGTGATATATAGTGACACATGTGATATATAGTGACACATGTGATATATAGTGACACACGTGATACTTAGACACATGTGATATATAGTGACACATGTGATATATAGTGACACATGTGATATATAGTGACACATGAGATATATAGTGACACATGTGATATATAGTGACACATGTGATATATAGTGACACATGTGATATATAGTGACACATGTGATATATAGTGACACATGAGATATATAGTGACACATGTGATATATAGTGACACATGTGATATATAGTGACACATGTGATATATAGTGACACATGTGATATATAGTGACACATGAGATATATAGTGACACATGTGATATATAGTGACACATGTGATATATAGTGACACATGTGATATATAGTGACACATGTGATATATAGTGACACATGTGATATATAGTGACACATGTGATATATAGTGACACATGTGATATATAGTGACACATGTGATATATAGTGACACATGTGATATATAGTGACACATGTGATATATAGTGACACATGTGATATATAGTGACACATGTGATACATAGTGACACATGTGATACATAGTGATACATCCTGATGAGAGAGGGAGAAAGCAGCGAGAGACAGAGACACACTCAGCAATAGAGACAATGAAAAAGATCGAGAGATAAAGACAGAGAGAGAGACACACGGACACATAAAGCAGCAGAGAGAATGGTTGTGTTGACACACGGTGAGCGCTGTGTGTGTTCCTATTTATTATCATCATTTCTCATCGTTTTCCTGAATTTGCTTCTGGAGGAATAATGGCAACTGGCTCCCAGCCAACTTTGCACCGTGATTCCTGTTGGGTACATGGCCGACATGGTTGGGTCGGGGTTGCCAGAATTCAACAGGAAACATGCCTATAGTCACGTTCTGATTCCCACCATTGATTTTCACACTGAGTGACAGCCATGCATGGCTAAATCTATAAAAATAAATACTCTTATAGTAATATGATCACTTTGAAGTGATCTCGAAAACAATAACATATATGTTCTAATGATCATAATTTGGCCGTAGTAGTATAAAATAGACACATGTTCTTTTATTGTTATTAGTGATATTGTATGGGAGAGAGAGAGAGAGAGAGAGAGAGAGAGAGAGAGAGAGAGAGAGAGAGAGAGAGAGACACACACACACACACACACCCTCTATAGTACGACCTAACCCCTCACAGCACGACCTCTCACCCCTCACAGCACGACCTCTCGCCCCTCACAGCACGACCTCTCACCCCCTCACAGCACGACCTCTCACTCCCTCACAGCACGACTTCTCACCCCCTCACAGCACGACCTCTCACCCCTCACAGCACGACCTCTCACCCCCTCACAGCACGACCTCTCACCCCTCACAGCACGACCTCTCACCCCCCACAGCACGACCTCTCACCCCCCACAGCACGACCTCTCACCCCCCACAGCACGACCTCTCACCCCCCACAGCACGACCTCTCACCCCCCACAGCAGGACCTCTCATCCCCCACAGCACGACCTCACCCCCCACAGCACGACCTCACCCCCCCACAGCACGACCTCACCCCCCCCCCCACAGCACGACCTCACCCCCCCACAACACGACCTCACCCCCCCACAACACGACCTCACCCCCCACAGCACGACCTCACACCCCCACAGCACGACCTCACCCCCCCACAGCACGACCTCACCCCCCCACAGCACAACCTCACCCCCCCCACAACACGACCTCACCCCCCCCCCACAACACGACATCACCCCCCACAACACGACCTCACCCCCCACAGCACGACCTCACCCCCCCCCCCACAGCACGACCTCACCCCCCCACAGCACGACCTCACCCCCCCACAACACGACCTCACCCCCCCCCCCAACAACACGACCTCACCCCCCACAGCACGACTCTCACCCTTATGCAGCGAGGCGTCAGGATCGATTTTCCACACAGGGAAAGAAGTGAGGTAAAGATGAGCAAGGTTGGGTGGCTGGCCCACCCTCAGCGTCCCTGGCCTACCCCTAGCGTCCCTGGCCCACCCTCAGCGTTCCTGACCCACCCTCAGCGTCCCTGGCCCACCCTCAGCGTTCCTGACCCACCCTCAGCGTCCCTGGCCCACCCTCAGCGTCCCTGACCCACCCTCAGCGTCCCTGGCCCACCCCTAGCATCCCTGGCCCACCCTCAGCGTCCCTGGCCTACCCTCAGCGTCCCAGACCCACCCTCAGCGTCCCAGACCCACCCTCAGCGTCCCTGGCCCACCCTCAGCGTCCCTGACCCACCCTCAGCGTCCCTGGCCCACCCTCAGCGTCCCTGGCCCACCCTCAGCGTCCCTGACCCACCCACAGCGTCCCTGGCCCACGCTCAACGTCCCTGGCCCACCCTCAGCGTCCCTGGCCCACCCTCAGCGTCCCTGGCCCACCCTCAGCGTCCCTGGCCCACCCTCAGCGTCCCTGGCCCACCCTCGGCGTCCCTGGCCCACCCTCTGTGTCCCTGGCCCACCCTCTGTGTCCCTGGCCCACCCTCGGCGTCCCTGGCCCACCCTCGGCGTCCCTGGCCAACCCTCGGCGTCCCTGGCCCACCCTCGGCGTCCCTGCCCCACCCTCGGCTTCCCTGGCCCACCCTCGGCTTCCCTGGCCCGCCCCTAGCGTCCCTGGCCCGCCCTCGGCGTCCCTGGCCCGCCCTCGGCGTCCCTGGCTCACCCTCGGCGTCCCTGGCCCACCCTCGGCTTCCCTGGCCCACCCTCGGCTTCCCTGGCCCACCCTCGGCGTCCCTGGCCCACCCTCGGCTTCCCTGGCCCACCCTCGGCTTCCCTGGCCCGCCCCTAGCGTCCCTAGCCCACCCTCGGCGTCCCTGGCCCACCCTCGGCGTCCCTGGCCCACCCTCGGCTTCCCTGGCCCACCCTCGGCTTCCCTGGCCCGGCCCTAGCGTCCCTGGCCCACCCTCGGCGTCCCTGGCCCACCCTCGGCTTCCTTGGCCCACCCTCGGCGTCCCTGGCCCACCCTCGGCTTCCCTGGCCCACCCTCGGCTTCCCTGGCCCGGTCCTAGCGTCCCTGGCCCACCCTCAGCGTCCCTGGCCCACCCTCAGCGTCCCTGGCCCACCCTCAGCGTCCCTGGCCCACCCTCGGCTTCCCTGGCCCACCCTCGGCGTCCCTGGCCCACCCTCAGCGTCCCTGGCCCACCCTCAGCGTCCCTGGCCCACCCTCGGCGTCCCTGGCCCACCCTCGGCTTCCCTGGCCCACCCTCAGCGTCCCTGGCCCACCCTCAGCGTCGCTGGCCCACCCTCACCTTCGCTGGCCCACCCTCAGCGTCCCTGGCCCACCCTCAGCGTCCCTGGCCCACCCTCAGCGTCCCTGGCCCACCCTCAGACCTCCCCCCACCACATGGACCCGAACAGGAAGGGTATATATGAGCGTCTTGTTCAAGAGAAGAAAAATGCATCGGAAGCCGCTGATTCTCGAGTGTCTCCAGCACTCAGCCCCCGGGACCACCGTCAGCCCCGAGGGACCACCGTCAGCCCCGAGGGACCACCGTCAGCCCCGAGGGACCACCGTCAGCCCCGAGGGACCACCGTCAGCCCCGAGGGACCACCGTCAGCCCCGAGGGACCACCGTCAGCCCCGAGGGACCACCGTCAGCCCCGAGGGACCACCGTCAGCCCCGAGGGACCACCGTCAGCCCCGAGGGACCACCGTCAGCCCCGAGGGACCACCGTCAGCCCCGAGGGACCACCGTCAGCCCCGAGGGACCACCGTCAGCCCCGAGGGACCACCGTCAGCCCCGAGGGACCACCGTCAGCCCCGAGGGACCACCGTCAGCCCCGAGGGACCACCGTCAGCCCCGAGGGACCACCGTCAGCTCCGAGGGACCACCGTCAGCCCCGAGGGACCACCGTCAGCCCCCCGGGACCACCGTCAGCCCCCCGGGACCACCGTCAGCCCCCCGGGACCACCGTCAGCCCCCCGGGACCACCGTCAGCCCCCCGGGACCACCGTCAGCCCCCCGGGACCACCGTCAGCCCCCGGGACCACCGTCAGCCCCCCGGGACCACCGTCAGCCCCCCCCCCGGGACCACCGTCAGCCCCCCCCCGGGACCACCGTCAGCCCCCCCCCCGGGACCACCGTCAGCCCCCCCCCGGGACCACCGTCAGCCCCCCCCCGGGACCACCGTCAGCCCCCCCGGGACCACCGTCAGCCCCCCCCCGGGACCACCGTCAGCCCCCCGGGACCACCGTCAGCCCCCCGGGACCACCGTCAGCCCCCCCCCCCCAGGACCACCGTCAGCCCCCCAGAACCACCGTCAGCCCCCCAGGACCACCGTCAGCCCCCCAGGACCACCGTCAGCCCCCCGGGACCACCGTCAGCCCCCCCCCCCAGGACCACCGTCAGCCCCCCAGGACCACCGTCAGCCCCCCGGGACCACCGTCAGCCCCCCCCAGGACCACCGTCAGCCCCCCAGAACCACCGTCAGCCCCCCAGGACCACCGTCAGCCCCCCGGGACCACCGTCAGCCCCCCCCGGGACCACCGTCAGCCCCCCAGGACCACCGTCAGCCCCCCGGGACCACCGTCAGCCCCCCCCCCCAGGACCACCGTCAGCCCCCCCAGGACCACCGTCAGCCCCCCGGGACCACCGTCAGCCGCCCCCCCCCGGGACCACCGTCAGCCCCCCCCGGGACCACCGTCAGCCCCCCCAGGACCACCGTCAGCCCCCCCAGGACCACCGTCAGCCCCCCCCCAGGACCACCGTCAGCCCCCCGGGACCACCGTCAGCCCCCCGGGACCACCGTCAGCCCCCCGGGACCACCGTCAGCCCCCCCCAGGACCACCGTCAGCCCCCCAGGACCACCGTCAGCCCCCCAGGACCACCGTCAGCCCCCCAGGACCACCGTCAGCCCCCCGGGACCACCGTCAGCCCCCCGGGACCACCGTCAGCCCCCCGGGACCACCGTCAGCCCCCCGGGACCACCGTCAGCCCCCCAGGACCACCGTCAGCCCCCCGGGATCACCGTCAGCCCCCCGGGACCACCGTCAGCCCCCCAGGACCACCGTCAGCCCCCCAGTAAGTGATCACATCTGCCACACGTTAATTAAAGGTTGTGATGCATGGCGTCAATAAGGGAGCACCTCCTACCTCACTCTCTCTCACCTCCTACCTCACTCTTTCTCACTTTCCTACCACTTCCCTCCGCCTGGGTCCAGGTGCGTGTACTTGCCTACTGGTACTTACCCGTCGGTTACTGCTGGGAGGTGTTCGTACCCCGCCTACTGGCCGCGGCTTTACTGATGAGGAGTCGACATGTATCTGTCAAATCTGACTTTACAGGTGTGGATGGAGGTGGCTTTAAGACCTTATGATTTACGTGTGTTTCAGACGGTTACCACACGTATATGGAACGAGAACTTCCAAGTTACATTTCTTCGACCTATTTGTTTCCAGGTGTGTGTGTGTGTGTGTGTGTGTGTGTGTGTGTGTGTGTGTGTGTGTGTGTGTGTGTGTGTGTGTGTGTGTGTGTGTGTACTCACCTATTTGTGCTTGCGGGGGTTGAGCTCTGGCTCTTTGGTCCCACCTCTCAACCGTCAATCAACTGGTGTACAGGTTCCTGAGCCTACTGGGTGCTATCATATCTACACTTGAAACTGTGTATGGAGTCAGCCTCCACCACATCACTGTCTAATGCATTCATCCTGTTAACTGCCTAATGCATTCGCCCTGTTAAACAGTTTATCCTTATCTACCCTGTCAATTCCTCTGAGAATATTGTAGATAGTAATCATGTCTCTCCTTACTCTTCTGTCTTCCAGTGTCGTAAGGTGCATTTGACGCAACCTCTCCTCGTAACTCATGCCTCTTAGTTCTGGGACTAGCCTAGTGGCATACCTCTGAACTTCTTCCAGCTTTGTCATGTGCTTGACAAGGTACGGGCTCCATGCTGGGGCCGCATACTCCAGGATTGGTCTTACATATGTGGTATACAAGGTTCTGAATGATTCCTTACACAGGTTCCTGAAGGCTGTTCTGTTGTTACCCAGCCTCGAGTATGCAGCAGATGTAATTCTTTTTATGTGGCCTTCAGGAGACATCTTTCTCTCTGTCCGTTTCATGAAGTACTTCATTTCCCATTCGGTATCCTGTGTCTGGCCTCTTGTTTCCACTGCCTAGTTTCATTACCTTACATTTACTCGGGTTGAACTTTAGTAGCCATTTGTTGGACCATTCATTCAGTCTAAGTCATCTTGTAGCCTCATACTGTCTTCCTCTGTTTTAATCTTCCTCAGAATTTTTGCATCATCAGCAAACAGTGAGAGTAATGATTCTATACCCTCTGGGAGATCATTCACATGTATCAGAAACAATATAGGTCCAAGGACTGACCCCTGCGGGACTCCACTGGTGACGTCTCGCCAATCGGAGACCTCACCCCTCACAGTGGCTCGTTGTCTTCTGTTGTACTAGGTACTCCCTTATCCAATGGAGTACCTTCCATTTCACTCCTGCCTGTATCTCCAGCTTTTGCACTTGCCTCTTGTATGGTACTGTGTCAAAGGCTTTCTGGCAATCCAAAAATATGCAGTTTGCCCATCCCTCTCTTTCTTGCCTTATTTTTGTTGCCTGGTCGTAGAATTCAATTAATCCTGTGAGGCAGGACTTGCCATCCCTGAACCCATGTTGATGCTGTGTTACAAAGTTCCTTCGTTCCAGATGTTCCACTAGCTTTTTTCGAGCAATCTTCTCCATCAGCTTGCATGGTATGCAAGTTAGGGACACTGGCCTGTAGTTCAGTGCCTCCTGTCTATCCCCTTTCTTGTATATCGAAACTACATTAGCCGTCTTCCACATTTTTGGCAGTTCTCCTGTTACCAGTGATTTGTTATACACTATAGAGAGTGGCAGGCACAGTGCTTCTGCTCCTTCCTTTAGTATCCAAGGGGAGATTCCATCTGAGCCTATAGCCTTTGTCACATCCAACTCTAGTAAAAGCTTCCTTACATCCCCGCTGGTAATCTCATTCTTCTAGTGGTTCCTGGTTAACTATTCCCTCTCTTATCTCTGGAACTTCTATTTGCTTTAATGTGAAGACCTGGAATTTCTTATTCAGTTCCTCGCACACTTCCTCGTTGTTTGTAGTGAATCTGCCCCTATCCTCTATTCCATTACCTGTTCCTTTACTGTTTTTCTCTCCTGATGTGGCTGTGCAGCAATTTAGGCTGAGTCTTTGCCTTGCTTGCGATTTCATTTTCCTATTGCCTTTCTGCCTCTCTTCTCGACCTGACATATTCATTCCTGGCACTCTGGTATCTTTCTCGGCTCTCAAGTGTCCTGTTATTCCTATAGTTTCTCCACGCCCTTTTACGTTGCTGCTTAGCTAGCCTACATCTCTGGTTAAACCATGGGTTTCTCATCTGCATTTCGTTGTTTTCCTTTTGGACCGGAACAAACTTGTCTGCTGCCTCCTTACACTTCTGCGTAATGTAGTCCATCATGTCTTGGGTCGTCTTTTCCCTGAGCTCTATTTCCTATGTTATATCTGTTAGGAATTTTCTTATCTCCTCATAGTTACCCTTTGTGAATGCCCGCCTTTTGTTATCAGTTCCCCTCCTCGAGTTCATTAACCCTTCTTCGACCAGATACTCATATGTCAGTACACTGTGGTCGCTCATTCCTACCAGGGCCTCGAAACCGATTTCCCTTATGTCAGAGTCGTTCAGAGTGAAGACTAGGTCCAGTCTCGCTGGTTCATCGTTTCCTCTCATCCTTGTGGGTCCCCTGACATGGATGGGAGGGCCTAGGAAGGGGACCTGGGGGATCTGGGGTGTGAGGTGTGTGTGTGTGTGTGTGTGTGTGTGTGTGTGTGTGTGTGTGTGTGTGTGTGTGTGTGTGTGTATTACTCCTGTACGTCACCACCTAACAATAGGAAAGACTCCATTCAAGCCACATTAGACCTCCTCTGATCCTAAGGTGTGGCCAACAAACCTAACTAGCCTGTAAGCAGGTCGTTACTAGGCAGTAACCATGTCGTAACTATGTTGTACGCAGGTCGTAACTTCGCTGTGACTAGGTCGTAACTAGGCCATAGCCAGGTCGTAACCGGTTCGTAACCAAGATATAGACAAAGGCCAGAACTATTCATCTCCGAAGCACAGTGAACAATGCACTTCATGCAACATGTTGCCAGGCATCTTCTTGGCTGCTCATGTGTTGATGAACCTTTCACAAAGTTGCTTATAATTAAAACATAACTTTCTCTGAACGATGAATAATTCATCATGTTAGCATCAATAACTGCACTGTATATTAATGATACCGGATGATACCGGAGGTTTTAGGGGCAGTTGGTGCTGCCTGGGGGAGTTTAGGGGCTGTTGGTGCTGCCTGGGGGAGTTTAGGGGCTGTTGGTGCTGCCTGGAGGAGTTTAGGGGCTGTTGGTGCTGCCTGGGGGAGTTTAGGGGCTGTTGGTGCTGCCTGGGGGAGTTTAGGGGCTGTTGGTGCTGCCTGGGGGAGTTTAGGGGCTGTTGGTGCTGCCTGGGGGAGTTTAGGGGCTGTTGGTGCTGCCTGGGGGAGTTTAGGGGCTGTTGGTGCTGCCTGGAGGAGTTTAGGGGCTGTTGGTACTGCCTGGGGGAGTTTAGGGGCTGTTGGTGCTGCCTGGAGGAGTTTAGGGGCTGTTGGTGCTGCCTGGAGGAGTTTAGGGGCTGTTGGTGCTGCCTGGAGGAGTTTAGGGGCTGTTGGTGCTGCCTGGATGAGTTTAGGGGCTGTTGGTGCTGCCTGGAGGAGTTTAGGGACTGTTGGTGCTGCCTGGAGGAGTTTAGGGACTGTTGGTGCTGCCTGGAGGAGTTTAGGGGCTGTTGGTGCTGCCTGGAGGAGTTTAGGGGCTGTTGGTGCTGCCTGGAGGAGTTTAGGGGCTGTTGGTGCTGCCTGGAGGAGTTTAGGGGCTGTTGGTGCTGCCTGGAGGAGTTTAGGGGCTGTTGGTGCTGCCTGGATGAGTTTAGGGACTGTTGGTGCTGCCTGGATGAGTTTAGGGGCTGTTGGTGCTGCCTGGAGGAGTTTAGGGACTGTTGGTGCTGCCTGGAGGAGTTTAGGGACTGTTGGTGCTGCCTGGAGGAGTTTAGGGACTGTTGGTGCTGCCTGGAGGAGTTTAGGGACTGTTGGTGCTGCCTGGAGGAGTTTAGGGGCTGTTGGTGCTGCCTGGATGAGTTTAGGGGCTGTTGGTGCTGCCTGGAGGAGTTTAGGGGATTTGGTGCTGCCTGGAGGAGTTTAGGGACTGTTGGTGCTGCCTGGAGGAGTTTAGGGGCTGTTGGTGCTGCCTGGAGGAGTTTAGGGACTGTTGGTGCTGCCTGGAGGAGTTTAGGGACTGTTGGTGCTGCCTGGAGGAGTTTAGGGGCTGTTGGTGCTGCCTGGAGGAGTTTAGGGGCTGTTGGTGCTGCCTGGAGGAGTTTAGGGACTGTTGGTGCTGCCTGGAGGAGTTTAGGGGCTGTTGGTGCTGCCTGGAGGAGTTTAGGGACTGTTGGTGCTGCCTGGAGGAGTTTAGGGACTGTTGGTGCTGCCTGGAGGAGTTTAGGGGCTGTTGGTGCTGCCTAGAGGAGTTTAGGGACTGTTGGTGCTGCCTGGAGGAGTTTAGGGGCTGTTGGTGCTGCCTGGAGGAGTTTAGGGACTGTTGGTGCTGCCTGGAGGAGTTTAGGGACTGTTGGTGCTGCCTGGAGGAGTTTAGGGGCTGTTGGTGCTGCCTGGAGGAGTTTAGGGGCTGTTGGTGCTGCCTGGAGGAGTTTAGGGACTGTTGGTGCTGCCTGGAGGAGTTTAGGGGCTGTTGGTGCTGCCTGGAGGAGTTTAGGGACTGTTGGTGCTGCCTGGAGGAGTTTAGGGACTGTTGGTGCTGCCTGGAGGAGTTTAGGGGCTGTTGGTGCTGCCTGGAGGAGTTTAGGGGCTGTTGGTGCTGCCTGGAGGAGTTTAGGGACTGTTGGTGCTGAGCGAAGGAGTGACATCAATGTACACTCTTCACTTCCTGGCGATTCCCATATCTTACTGTCTCATGACTCCTTTGCACCTCACACACAGCCCCAAGACTCCCAGGTGACGCGCGCACACACACACGCACACGCACACGCACACACACACACACACACACACACACACACACACACACACACACACACACACACACACAGCCCCTCGCTATTATCTTTGCTTCTCTCCGGCTGTCATTGATATTCACACCGTGGGAGATTTTTAAGGCCTGGCTGGAATCCCTTTACATTACTTTGTTGGCAAGATGGGTCGCCGCGCCCACCACCACCACCACCACCACCACCACCCGAAGAGTGTTGGCAAGGTGGGCCGCCCACCACCACCACCCGAAGAGTGTTGGCAAGGTGGGCCGCCCACCACCACCACCCGAGGAGGGTTGGCAAGGTGGGCCGCCCACCACCACCACCACCACCACCAGAGGAGGGTTGGCAAGGTGGGCCGCCCACCACCACCACCACCAGAGGAGGGTTGGCAAGGTGGGCCGCCCACCACCACCACCACCACCAGAGGAGGGTTGGCAAGGTGGGCCGCCCACCACCACCACCACCCGAGGAGGGTTGGCAAGGTGGGCCGCCCACCACCACCACCACCCGAGGAGGGTTGGCAAGGTGGGCCGCCCACCACCACAACAATCTTCTCTCGTACATGCAGCAATGAAGCGCGTCAATGACTGGGCAAGTACAACTCAAACCGAACTTGCAGGCATATACCTTGCCACTAAATTTTTAAAAGACAAAGGCAGTGGTCCCATATACTGTGACTCACAGAGTGCACTCCTGGCATTGAACGCACATAGTAGTGACACCCAGAAAATAGTCAACGATAATCGAATGTTTTGAATGAATGTTTTACCTACTAATGAAAACAGATTTTAAGTTAAATTCCTATGGATACCATCACATGTTGGCATCTCAAAGCATGACGCTGTTGATATGCTTGCTAAGTCAGCCTGTAGAAAACCAGTGGTAGAAATTGATATGGGTGTTTCATTAGCAGTGACAAAGAGAATACTTAAACATCTAATGAAAATCTCACCGACCTAACAAATTCACAAAGACCTAAAAATTGTAGCATTAAATATTATGATAGATATCGTGAGGAGACATTCACATATGGGACTAATAGAGCAAGAACCCGGCAATGTGATGTTATAGTGGCCAGAATACGCCTGGGATATAGACGTATCTGGCAGCTTTCTCAAAACCCAAATGTCGAGTACACAATGTGTCAACTTTGTGAAAGTGTCGAGTACACAATGTGTCAACTTTGTGAAAGAGAAAACATGCACTCTCTTGAACATTATATTGTAGAATGTCCCATATTGACTGACTTTCGCCCTCCTGGGCTAAGGTATGCTGAACTCTGTAACTACTATATGAGTACTGGAACACTTGATGATATATTGAACTTGTACCTTAAATTGACCATGTAATGTATCAATTATACTATGTATGTACGTGATGTAATTAAATAACCTGAGCTTGTAAAAGTATCTTAATCACCTTCAGTGGTTAAGTGCTTAATTGCACACTAGTTTCTCTATCAGCTATCTTGTCCTCTCAGAGAAGAGGAGCCATAAATGAATGTATATGTGTAGGTATGTGTGTATATGTGTATGTATGTGTGTGAGTGTGTATGATTGTATATATGTATATGTGTGTGTATAAATATGTGTATAAAGTATGTGGAAGCTGATCAGAATTACATTTCACCTTTGTAAATGCACATTAATGATACTATGTAAAAGACACATCGACCACTTTATGTAGGGCATACGTAACTCTGTGTATCTATGTATTTATGTCTGTAGGTTAGACAAGCATTTTAAAAGCACTACAATCACCTTCTGTGGTTGATTGTTCAATAAATCCCTGAACTATATGTTTAACCCTGTCCATGGAGGACAGAAGAAAATGTATATATGCTGGTTAGCATTGTAAATGCCTGGCCACGTCTGTGGTAGGAAATAATAATAATAATAATAATTAATAAACCCGAGGAGTGTAACCCTTGAGTCCTGGTAACGACTCCATCTTATCATCTTCTCTCCATCATGTCAACTTCTCCCCCCCCTCCACATTATCATCTCTCACTATCAACGCTTCCCCCCCACACTATCACCTCTCCAACCTACAAGAAAAGTGGCTAGTAATCAAATTCAAAAGGATGAATAGATTTAATGTAGTAGTGTAAGTACTGGGTTGACGTATGTGAAGTGACTGTGAGAAAGTTGAGAAAGCTGCCACCACTCTGCCACCAGCACCCAAGATGCTCTTCTTACTCTCGTGGGGAGGAAGGGAGGGTGGAGGGAGGCACTGGTTCATGTAAGACAAGTGAGTCGAGACTGTTGACTGATAGAAAGAAGTTACTAATGCGCAACCAGAGAGAGAGAGAGAGAGAGAGAGAGAGAGAGAGAGAGAGAGAGAGAGAGAGAGAGAGAGAGAGAGAGACAGAGAGACAGAGAGACAGAGAGACAGAGAGACTTGCATTACTAGCCATAATTACTTCTTGAAATGGCCTGTTTCTTAGGAAAGCTGTTTATCATTGTCTTAAAGCTGATGTCCTTCTTGTCTGGAACCTTGAGATTAAGGTGTACTCACCTAATCACCTAATTGTGCTTGCGGTAGGGGGGGGGTTGAGCTTTGGCTCTTTGGTCCCGCCTCTCAACTGTCAATCAACAGGTGTACAGGTTCCTGAGCCTACTGGGCTCTATCATATCTACACTTGAAACTGTGTATGGAGTCAGCCTCCACCACATCACTGCCTAATGCATTCTATTTGTCTATTGACTGACTACATCGTCAGTCGATTGACTGACTGTATCGTCAGTCGATTGACTGACTGCAACAGCAGGATTGACTGGTGTGTGGTGTGTGTGTGTGTGTGTGTGTGTGTGTGTGTGTGTGTGTGGGTGTGTGTGTACTCACCTAATTGTACTCACCTAATTGTGCTTGCGGGGGTTGAGCTTTGGCTCTTTGGTCCCGCCTCTCAACTGTCAATCAACTGGTGTACAGATTCCTGAGCCTACTGGGCTCTATCATACCTACATTTGAAACTGTGTATGGAGTCAGCCTCCACCACATCACTTCCTAGTGCATTCCATTTATTAACTACTCTGACACTGAAAAAATTCTTTCTAACGTCTCTGTGGCTCATCTGGGTACTAAGTTTCCACCTGTGTCCCCTTGTTCGTGTCCCACCCGTGCTGAAGAGTTTGTCTTTGTCCACCCTGTCAATTCCCCTGAGAATTTTGTAGGTGGTTATCATGTCTCCCCTTACTCTTCTGTTTTCCAGGGATGTGAGGTTCAGCTCCTTTGTGTGTGTGTGTGTGTGTGTGGGTGTGTGTGGATTTACTATTTGTGCTGCACCACGATCAGGGTTCAGCCCGTAGCAGCGGTCTATCTCCCAGGTACCTATTCACTACTAGATAAATAGTGGCATTAAAAAAAACTGCCCTCGGCCAGGAATCAAACGCGGGTCCATAGGACTGTGATCTCTGAGGGCTGAGTGTTGGAGGGCCTTTCCTGCTGGAGCGTCTCTGTGCCAAATAGTCTCCTATCAGCGGACTGTATCTGGAATAATGAATCATTTCTTTCAAATGAATGTCTCGTCTACAAAGATATAAGCTCTAATGACTTGGACTTGGTATTCCAGCTATGGCTGTTCCAGGAGAAAATTATTAGCGAATTCCTGGACTCTTTGTTTTCTCTCTACGCTGGACGAGGCGAGGGTTCCATGCTAGTGCCGCACTCCTCTAGCTCCTGTCATCCGCCTCTCCCTCGTGTTAAGGACTGTCAACTAGGGGACAGGTGAGGAGTTCCATCCTATCCCCACCTTGGTTAGATTTGAAAGCCCCAAACCAGGGCTGTCTGCCTGCAACAGCAGGATTGACTAGTGACACCGCCAGGGTTGACTACTGGCAACGCCAGGGTTGACTACTGGCAACGCCAGGGTTGACTACTGGCAACGCCAGTAGTGGGATTGAGGACTACGACCGGCTATTTTCATTTTTTCCAAAGCCGGTCGTAGCTTCAGGGGTTTTTGAAAGCTACGACCGGCTTTTTTCATTTTTTCCAAAGCCGGTCGTAGCTTCAGGGGTTTTTCCTGTTTTTTTCATTATGTCGGTTGTAGCATCTGGGGTTTTTCCTGTTTTTTTTTGTTCCTATGCTGGTCTTAGCATCATAGTTTTTTGTTCCTATGCCGGTCGTAGCATCATAGTTTTTTGTTCCTAGGGATTAAAAAGCTGGTCCCTGGCATCCCCAAATTTCGTTGGCTTAGTGACCCTGCACAGACATTGCTAATGGTCAATGACGTCACCAGGTAGCCGCTCAGCATTCCTGCACCGGCATGTTCGAGGGGATTGAGGACTACGACCGGCTATTTTCATTTTTTCCAAAGCCGGTCGTAGCTTCAGGGGTTTTTGAAAGCTACGACCGGCTTTTTTCATTTTTTCCAAAGCCGGTCGTAGCTTCAGGGGTTTTTCCTGTTTTTTTCATTATGTCGGTCGTAGCATCTGGGGTTTTTCCTGTTTTTTTTTGTTCCTATGCTGGTCTTAGCATCATAGTTTTTTGTTCCTATGCCGGTCGTAGCATCATAGTTTTTTGTTCCTAGGGATTAAAAAGCTGGTCCCTGGCATCCCCAAATTTCGTTGGCTTAGTGACCCTGCACAGACATTGCTAATGGTCAATGACGTCACCAGGTAGCCGCTCAGCATTCCTGCACCGGCATGTTCGAGGGGATTAAAAAGCCTGTCGTAGCATCATGGGTTTTGCGATACAACAGTATCCTTGAAACCTAATATAAAATACCATCATCCCTAGTCTATTTTTAATTTCATATTTACTTCCAACCATCACCCATTACATTTATCAAAGGGAAACAAGTATGAGAGGGAAGAACATAACTTCAGCACTGCAAGAAGTTATGTGTGTATTTTTCAAGTTCGTCCCCTGCTACCTGTATTTACCCAGGTCTTTTTCCTAAATATAAAACTTTATCCAATTCATTCCTATTCTGTTTCATGTTGATACGTATAATAGGTTATAAATATTCCCCTTTACTATGACCATTCAGTCACACCTCTATCATGTCACCCCTATTTCTTCTTCTTCGTCCTCATTCTAGAGAATGTAATTTGAGCTATGACAATCTTTCTTGAAGGATCGTTTATTATGCATAGGGCAAAAAACAGTATCCCTGAAACCTAATGTAAAATACCATCAACCCTAGACTATTTTAAATTTCCTATTTACTTCCAACCATCGGTCATTGCATGAAACAAAAGGGGAGCAGCACTGCAAGAAGTTATTTGTGTATTTTTCGAGTTCTTCCCCTGTTACCTATATTCACCCAGTTCTTTTTCCTAAATCTAAAACTCATTCCAATTTATGTCCATTGTTTCATGTTCTGTCTAGTGTTGATAATTTTAATAGTCTATTAATATTCCCCCTTTATCATGTCCATTCATTCACAGCTCTATCATGTCACCTCTATTTCTTTGCCTTTCTAGAGAATGAAATTTAGGCTTTGTCAATCTTTCTTCAGAAATTGCTTATTGAGCATAGGGCAAAATAAAAATAAAAACTTATCATCTTTCATTTGTATGAAAACAGTCCCCTGCCAGGCGTAGTGACTTCAATGCGATTTCAGTACTAATCCAATATTACTGTAAAAACTAACAGTCCCCTGCCAGGCATGGTGACTTCAATGCGATTTCAGTACTAATCCAACATTACTGTATAAACTAACAGTCCCCTGCCAGGCATGGTGACTTCAATGAAAAGCAAGCCTCTCATGTTTTGAAATAAGGCCTTCGTTTCTGACGTCATCATCCCTAATGTGGCGCGAGGCGTCAACTGGCTAAATGCGGATCCCAGGAGGTTCACACTAAAAAATGACTAGACTATCCATCCCCACCTAACCTAATCAGAGGTTTAAGAACATACATTTTAGTCATCCACAACTGTAATCATTATTCAGTGATAAGTTCAAAAGTATAACAGAAGCTCAAATGTCGTACTGCAATTTAAGCAGAATCGTACATCTGGGAGCATAGGAGGTGAGCTGAACATAAGAATAAAGGAAACTGCAGAGGTCCTATTGGCCCATACGAGGCAGCTCCTATATATTTCCACCCAATCTCATTCATGTCCGCCCTATGCTTAAAACAACCAAGGGATCCCACTTAAAGCATTAGTTTACAATAATAGTTTTAATAAATAGCTCTTATTCTAGTTTTATACACAACAGCAATTATGAAACCCTATAGCTAGATATTCTACTATAATCCACAAGTGTTACCACACATCTGGCAGCACAGCGGATTAGTGGCTGTGTTCATAGGCTAGTCAACTGTCCTCACATCCATCAAATAGCTATCCAAATGTCGCACCTCAATTCATCCATCTAGCAACTCAGCTGGATGCTCGCCACTATATTCATAGGCTAATCATTTCTACACCTCAAAAAATCCTAGATTTGCTACGCAAATCAGGTAACTTGTTTCTAAACCAACAGTCGCAAATACAAGCATACATACCTACTCATACTCCACAACCTATACATTCATAGTGAATAGCCTAGTTTTTTGCCACCATTTCCCCATTAATCAGATGCAATTTATGTCATGCACACAGAAAATACAGCATCTACACACCAAATATGCCATTTATTTACAAAATATATTATTTACACTCAAAATATGCCATCACACAAAAATATGTCATTTATAGACAAACATACAACATTTACATGCAAAAATATGTCAGTTGGACATGAAAATGTAGCATTTACACAATATTGCATGGACACTCAGAGTATGACATTTACACAGAGTACAGTATTTTGCACAAATATATCAAAATGCTTATGCATTTAAACAATCAAAAATGCGCTTTCACTAAAATTACACAATTTCACAAACATAATTTTCACAAAATACCCACACATTGTCTCATAAACCAAAATACACTTACACCATGAAGATCTATTTTATCAGATTACAGAGCTTACACAAAATACACAATTTTCACAGACAAATACAGTTGCACCAGTTCCACTTCAACAAATATTAAAAACACAACTTGCATAAATGCACTATTATCACAAAATTATTATAAAACATGGGCAATTATTACACAGTTTGTGTAATTATTTTACATCTTTGCACAATTAATACAAGAAAACTTGCTATATAATTACTCAACTTGCACAATGACAATCAATACGCAAAGGTATAAATAAACAATTCGTCCGTATGCAATTACACAACATGCGCAATTAATACACAACTTATACAAATATTACACATCTTTCATAATTATTACACAACTTGTACAAATGCATATTTGTACAAGTTGCATATCTAGCACAAATACGTACAATACATAACTACCCCAAATATGAAAATACACAACTAGCATAAATACACGATTTACACAAATACAATTGCGGCATTTACACAACTAGCTCAAAAATATAATCAATACACAACTTACCAAAATATGAACAATACATAACTAGCACATATTCATTAAATACACAACTAAGCAATTTCCGCAAATACACATACAAAAACATTAATACACACAACTTGCACAAAACAATACACAATTTATAGAAATATAATCAATACATAATTGCAATAATCATACAACTTATGCAAAATACATAATCTGCACAATTAATACACAAGTATATTAATTGTGCTATATATGTACAAACACAACCAACTAGGACAAACAATACACAATTTGCATGATATTTTTTTTCTGGGTATATTTAGGACATTAATTATAATATGCTGAGTTTAACCAGCAGCCCCAAAAGTCAAAATTTCACATATGAAAATTGTTCATATGACTTCCGATGAGCTCAATATATAACACATTCTTTTCCATTAAGATATAAACATTATTAGCGCTAAACTATTCATCTAACATATGTCCACTGTTTTTATGTCTTATTAATACCTTCCTTGATACATTCTCTCCAATCAGGCCACCATATTTATGTATTTATTCAAACCATCTAACAGACTTATTTGTTCTAGCCTTAGTTATGTTAGGGCAGGTGGGGTTAGGTGAAGTCAGTATTGTCTATGATAATTTTAGACAAATTTGCTATATCTTATCAAAATGCATCCTGTTAAAACTTAAATTCATCGAAATCTATCAAAAATATACTTATACTACGCAAATTTGACTAAATTCAACCTAGCTAAACTAACAAAATATGAGCATCCCATATCCTCACATACAAGCCTATGTCACCTCTGTCCATACATTATATGAGTCTGCCATATAGCACAAACCCCAAATAGGAAAATTTACACTATTTCATAAACATACTAGTTCATTAGCCTAAGATATTATATATGTCCTTCCCTACACGACCTCACCTAACCAGACCTAGCATATCCAACCCTGGATTTGGTTAAAGTTGGCGAAATTTATGCTATGCCACCTAAATTTCACCAGATTTAAGGCAATTTCCACCAAATATACCCAAATGTTGCGTAGCATAGCACTGCCAAAGCCCATTTTCTCCTATTCCATACTACCCTACACAACCTCACCTAACCTGACCTAGCATATCCAAACCTGGAATTGGTTAAAGTTGGCGAAATTTATGCTATGCCACCTAAATTACACCTAATTGAAGGCAATTTCCACCATATATACCCAAATGTTGTGTATCATAGCATCGCCAAAGCCCATTTTCTCCTATTCCATACTACCCTACACATCCTCACCTAACCTGACCTAGCATATCCAAACCTGGATTTGGTTAAAGTCGGCGAAATTTATGCTATGCCACCTAAATTCGACCAAATATACCCAAATGTTGTGTATCATAGCATCGCCAAAGTCCATTTTTACCTACATTTTCTCCTATTCCATCCTACCCTACACAACCTCACCTAACCTATCCTAGCATATCCAAACCTAGATTTGGTTAAAGTCTGCGAAATTTAAGCTATCCCACCTAAATTCTATCTAATTTAAGGCAATTCCCACCAAATATATCCAAATGTTCTGTATCACAGCACTGCCAAAGCCCATTTTTACCTACATTTTCTCCTATTCCATCCTACCCTACGCAACCTTACCTAACCTATCCTAGCATATCCAAACCTAGATTTGGTTAAAGTCGGCGAAATTTAAGTTATCCCATATAAATTTGACCTAATTTATGACAATTCCCACCAAATATACCCAAAAATGTTTTTGGAACATAGCACGGCCAAAGCTCATTTTAGCTGAGTTTTCATCTATTCCAACCTGCCCTAGACAACCCTACCCAGCCTCTCCTGGCATATCCAAAGTCAGATTTGCATATAGTTTGCAAAAATTTATGCCTTTCCCACCTAAATTTAACCTAATTTAAAGCCAATTTCCACCGAATATACCCAAATGTTTTGTATCTTAGCATGGCCAAAGTTCATTTCACCCCAAGTTTTCACCTATTTCATCTTACCTTACACAGCCATACCTAACCTGACCTAGCATATCCCAAGCTAGATTTGATTAGAGTTCGTGAAATTTATGCTTACTCGCCTAAATTCAACCTAATTTAAGACAATTTCTACCCAATATACCCAAAATGTTTTGTTACATAGCTCAGCCAAAGACCATTTTAGCTGAGTTTTCACATATTCCAACCTACCCTACATAGCCTTACCTATCCCTGACCTAGCAGATTTGATTAAAGTTTGGGAAATTTAAGCTATAGCCATCAAATTGGAGACAATTTCCACCAAATATGCCTAAATGTTGTGTATCATAGCACAGCCAAAACCCATGTTACCAGCATTTTTGCCCATTCCATCTAAACCTGGACCTAGCCTCTGATACTACATATACTCAGAGAAGTGATGTTTTTTTAGATATGAACCTAAATGCCCGTGCCTAACCTGCAAGAGTCTTGGAGCTTTGTTGAATATTTTATCTATTTTTCTTCGAAAACTTGAGTTTTGGATATGAACCTATCCGCACTGTGCCTAACCTGCTAGGATCTTTGTTGAACATTGTAACCATATTCATAGAAAAGTGATGTTTTGGATATGGACCTAACAGCCCCTCTCCTTTAAAACTTGGAACTGTGTTCAATATTGTAGATATAGTGTTGGGTATGTGTTTTGTTTTTACACATCAACCCAACCGTCCTGGACCTAACCTCCTTTCATCTAACTTCAAATTTATCGTAAATATGGGAGGAACGTGTTGTTTGTGTATCAACCCAACCGTCCTGGACCTAACCTCCCTTCATCTAACTTCAAATTTATCGCAAATATGGAAGGAACGTGTTGTTTGTGCATCAACCCAACCGTCCTTGACCAAACCTCCATTTATCAAACTTCAAATTTATCATAAATATGGGAGGACCGTGTTATTTGTGCATCAACTCCGCCATCCTGGGCCTAACCTCCCTTTATCTAACTTCAAATTTATTGTATTTATGGGAAGAAGGTGTTGTTTATGCATCAACCCAACCTCCCTGCACCTAACCTCTGATACACGAATCTTGGTTCAATATTGCATCATACTCGTAGCATATTTTTTTCACATAATTCAACCATCCTCAACCTAACCTCTATTACCTGGGGGAGGGAGGTTAATGGAAAATATGATAATAATGGGAATTTTCTCTACATCAGTTCAACTTAACCATCCTTAACCTAACCTTAGTTAGAAAGGGATATAACTCACCAAAGCTATTTAATTACCATTTACCTTATTTTCCTTATCCTAACCCATAACCAGAGGGTTTAGACCCCCCTTTACCTCGAAATTAGAGTACAGGGATAAATTAGGGAATGTTAGGTTTATGTGTGAAAATATATTCCTACCTTAAATATATAGTATAATTTCGAGGTAAAGGGGGGTCTAAACCCTCTGGTTATGGGTTAGGATAAGGAAAATAAGGTAAATGGTAATTAAATAGCTTTGGTGAGTTATATCCCTTTCTAACTAAGGTTAGGTTAAGGATGGTTAAGTTGAACTGATGTAGAGAAAATTCCCATTATTATCATATTTTCCATTAACCTCCCTCCCCCAGGTAATAGAGGTTAGGTTGAGGATGGTTGAATTATGTGAAAAAAATATGCTACGAGTATGATGCAATATTGAACCAAGATTCGTGTATCAGAGGTTAGGTGCAGGGAGGTTGGGTTGATGCATAAACAACACCTTCTTCCCATAAATACAATAAATTTGAAGTTAGATAAAGGGAGGTTAGGCCCAGGATGGCGGAGTTGATGCACAAATAACACGGTCCTCCCATATTTATGATAAATTTGAAGTTTGATAAATGGAGGTTTGGTCAAGGACGGTTGGGTTGATGCACAAACAACACGTTCCTTCCATATTTGCGATAAATTTGAAGTTAGATGAAGGGAGGTTAGGTCCAGGACGGTTGGGTTGATACACAAACAACACGTTCCTCCCATATTTACGATAAATTTGAAGTTAGATGAAAGGAGGTTAGGTCCAGGACGGTTGGGTTGATGTGTAAAAACAAAACACATACCCAACACTATATCTACAATATTGAACACAGTTCCAAGTTTTAAAGGAGAGGGGCTGTTAGGTCCATATCCAAAACATCACTTTTCTATGAATATGGTTACAATGTTCAACAAAGATCCTAGCAGGTTAGGCACAGTGCGGATAGGTTCATATCCAAAACTCAAGTTTTCGAAGAAAAATAGATAAAATATTCAACAAAGCTCCAAGACTCTTGCAGGTTAGGCACGGGCATTTAGGTTCATATCTAAAAAAACATCACTTCTCTGAGTATATGTAGTATCAGAGGCTAGGTCCAGGTTTAGATGGAATGGGCAAAAATGCTGGTAAAATGGGTTTTGGCTGTGCTATGATACACAACATTTAGGCATATTTGGTGGAAATTGTCTCCAATTTGATGGCTATAGCTTAAATTTCCCAAACTTTAATCAAATCTGCTAGGTCAGGGATAGGTAAGGCTATGTAGGGTAGGTTGGAATATGTGAAAACTCAGCTAAAATGGTCTTTGGCTGAGCTATGTAACAAAACATTTTGGGTATATTGGGTAGAAATTGTCTTAAATTAGGTTGAATTTAGGCGAGTAAGCATAAATTTCACGAACTCTAATCAAATCTAGCTTGGGATATGCTAGGTCAGGTTAGGTATGGCTGTGTAAGGTAAGATGAAATAGGTGAAAACTTGGGGTGAAATGAACTTTGGCCATGCTAAGATACAAAACATTTGGGTATATTCGGTGGAAATTGGCTTTAAATTAGGTTAAATTTAGGTGGGAAAGGCATAAATTTTTGCAAACTATATGCAAATCTGACTTTGGATATGCCAGGAGAGGCTGGGTAGGGTTGTCTAGGGCAGGTTGGAATAGATGAAAACTCAGCTAAAATGAGCTTTGGCCGTGCTATGTTCCAAAAACATTTTTGGGTATATTTGGTGGGAATTGTCATAAATTAGGTCAAATTTATATGGGATAACTTAAATTTCGCCGACTTTAACCAAATCTAGGTTTGGATATGCTAGGATAGGTTAGGTAAGGTTGCGTAGGGTAGGATGGAATAGGAGAAAATGTAGGTAAAAATGGGCTTTGGCAGTGCTGTGATACAGAACATTTGGATATATTTGGTGGGAATTGCCTTAAATTAGATAGAATTTAGGTGGGATAGCTTAAATTTCGCAGACTTTAACCAAATCTAGGTTTGGATATGCTAGGATAGGTTAGGTGAGGTTGTGTAGGGTAGGATGGAATAGGAGAAAATGTAGGTAAAAATGGACTTTGGCGATGCTATGATACACAACATTTGGGTATATTTGGTCGAATTTAGGTGGCATAGCATAAATTTCGCCAACTTTAACCAATTCCAGGTTTGGATATGCTAGGTCAGGTTAGGTGAGGTTGTGTAGGGTAGTATGGAATAGGAGAAAATGGGCTTTGGCAGTGCTATGCTACGCAACATTTGGGTATATTTGGTGGAAATTGCCTTAAATCTGGTGAAATTTAGGTGGCATAGCATAAATTTCGCCAACTTTAACCAAATCCAGGGTTGGATATGCTAGGTCTGGTTAGGTGAGGTCGTGTAGGGAAGGACATATATAATATCTTAGGCTAATGAACTAGTATGTTTATGAAATAGTGTAAATTTTCCTATTTGGGGTTTGTGCTATATGGCAGACTCATATAATGTATGGACAGAGGTGACATAGGCTTGTATGTGAGGATATGGGATGCTCATATTTTGTTAGTTTAGCTAGGTTGAATTTAGTCAAATTTGCGTAGTATAAGTATATTTTTGATAGATTTCGATGAATTTAAGTTTTAACAGGATGCATTTTGATAAGATATAGCAAATTTGTCTAAAATTATCATAGACAATACTGACTTCACCTAACCCCACCTGCCCTAACATAACTAAGGCTAGAACAAATAAGTCTGTTAGATGGTTTGAATAAATACATAAATATGGTGGCCTGATTGGAGAGAATGTATCAAGGAAGGTATTAATAAGACATAAAAACAGTGGACATATGTTAGATGAATAGTTTAGCGCTAATAATGTTTATATCTTAATGGAAAAGAATGTGTTATATATTGAGCTCATCGGAAGTCATATGAACAATTTTCATATGTGAAATTTTGACTTTTGGGGCTGCTGGTTAAACTCAGCATATTATAATTAATGTCCTAAATATACCCAGAAAAAAAATATCATGCAAATTGTGTATTGTTTGTCCTAGTTGGTTGTGTTTGTACATATATAGCACAATTAATATACTTGTGTATTAATTGTGCAGATTATGTATTTTGCATAAGTTGTATGATTATTGCAATTATGTATTGATTATATTTCTATAAATTGTGTATTGTTTTGTGCAAGTTGTGTGTATTAATGTTTTTGTATGTGTATTTGCGGAAATTGCTTAGTTGTGTATTTAATGAATATGTGCTAGTTATGTATTGTTCATATTTTGGTAAGTTGTGTATTGATTATATTTTTGAGCTAGTTGTGTAAATGCCGCAATTGTATTTGTGTAAATCGTGTATTTATGCTAGTTGTGTATTTTCATATTTGGGGTAGTTATGTATTGTACGTATTTGTGCTAGATATGCAACTTGTACAAATATGCATTTGTACAAGTTGTGTAATAATTATGAAAGATGTGTAATATTTGTATAAGTTGTGTATTAATTGCGCATGTTGTGTAATTGCATACGGACGAATTGTTTATTTATACCTTTGCGTATTGATTGTCATTGTGCAAGTTGAGTAATTATATAGCAAGTTTTCTTGTATTAATTGTGCAAAGATGTAAAATAATTACACAAACTGTGTAATAATTGCCCATGTTTTATAATAATTTTGTGATAATAGTGCATTTATGCAAGTTGTGTTTTTAATATTTGTTGAAGTGGAACTGGTGCAACTGTATTTGTCTGTGAAAATTGTGTATTTTGTGTAAGCTCTGTAATCTGATAAAATAGATCTTCATGGTGTAAGTGTATTTTGGTTTATGAGACAATGTGTGGGTATTTTGTGAAAATTATGTTTGTGAAATTGTGTAATTTTAGTGAAAGCGCATTTTTGATTGTTTAAATGCATAAGCATTTTGATATATTTGTGCAAAATACTGTACTCTGTGTAAATGTCATACTCTGAGTGTCCATGCAATATTGTGTAAATGCTACATTTTCATGTCCAACTGACATATTTTTGCATGTAAATGTTGTATGTTTGTCTATAAATGACATATTTTTGTGTGATGGCATATTTTGAGTGTAAATAATATATTTTGTAAATAAATGGCATATTTGGTGTGTAGATGCTGTATTTTCTGTGTGCATGACATAAATTGCATCTGATTAATGGGGAAATGGTGGCAAAAAACTAGGCTATTCACTATGAATGTATAGGTTGTGGAGTATGAGTAGGTATGTATGCTTGTATTTGCGACTGTTGGTTTAGAAACAAGTTACCTGATTTGCGTAGCAAATCTAGGATTTTTTGAGGTGTAGAAATGATTAGCCTATGAATATAGTGGCGAGCATCCAGTTGAGTTGCTAGATGGATGAATTGAGGTGCGACATTTGGATAGCTATTTGATGGATGTGAGGACAGTTGACTAGCCTATGAACACAGCCACTAATCCGCTGTGCTGCCAGATGTGTGGTAACACTTGTGGATTATAGTAGAATATCTAGCTATAGGGTTTCATAATTGCTGTTGTGTATAAAACTAGAATAAGAGCTATTTATTAAAACTATTATTGTAAACTAATGCTTTAAGTGGGATCCCTTGGTTGTTTTAAGCATAGGGCGGACATGAATGAGATTGGGTGGAAATATATAGGAGCTGCCTCGTATGGGCCAATAGGACCTCTGCAGTTTCCTTTATTCTTATGTTCAGCTCACCTCCTATGCTCCCAGATGTACGATTCTGCTTAAATTGCAGTACGACATTTGAGCTTCTGTTATACTTTTGAACTTATCACTGAATAATGATTACAGTTGTGGATGACTAAAATGTATGTTCTTAAACCTCTGATTAGGTTAGGTGGGGATGGATAGTCTAGTCATTTTTTAGTGTGAACCTCCTGGGATCCGCATTTAGCCAGTTGACGCCTCGCGCCACATTAGGGATGATGACGTCAGAAACGAAGGCCTTATTTCAAAACATGAGAGGCTTGCTTTTCATTGAAGTCACCATGCCTGGCAGGGGACTGTTAGTTTATACAGTAATGTTGGATTAGTACTGAAATCGCATTGAAGTCACCATGCCTGGCAGGGGACTGTTAGTTTTTACAGTAATATTGGATTAGTACTGAAATCGCATTGAAGTCACTACGCCTGGCAGGGGACTGTTTTCATACAAATGAAAGATGATAAGTTTTTATTTTTATTTTGCCCTATGCTCAATAAGCAATTTCTGAAGAAAGATTGACAAAGCCTAAATTTCATTCTCTAGAAAGGCAAAGAAATAGAGGTGACATGATAGAGCTGTGAATGAATGGACATGATAAAGGGGGAATATTAATAGACTATTAAAATTATCAACACTAGACAGAACATGAAACAATGGACATAAATTGGAATGAGTTTTAGATTTAGGAAAAAGAACTGGGTGAATATAGGTAACAGGGGAAGAACTCGAAAAATACACAAATAACTTCTTGCAGTGCTGCTCCCCTTTTGTTTCATGCAATGACCGATGGTTGGAAGTAAATAGGAAATTTAAAATAGTCTAGGGTTGATGGTATTTTACATTAGGTTTCAGGGATACTGTTTTTTGCCCTATGCATAATAAACGATCCTTCAAGAAAGATTGTCATAGCTCAAATTACATTCTCTAGAATGAGGACGAAGAAGAAGAAATAGGGGTGACATGATAGAGGTGTGACTGAATGGTCATAGTAAAGGGGAATATTTATAACCTATTATACGTATCAACATGAAACAGAATAGGAATGAATTGGATAAAGTTTTATATTTAGGAAAAAGACCTGGGTAAATACAGGTAGCAGGGGACGAACTTGAAAAATACACACATAACTTCTTGCAGTGCTGAAGTTATGTTCTTCCCTCTCATACTTGTTTCCCTTTGATAAATGTAATGGGTGATGGTTGGAAGTAAATATGAAATTAAAAATAGACTAGGGATGATGGTATTTTATATTAGGTTTCAAGGATACTGTTGTATCGCAAAACCCATGATGCTACGACAGGCTTTTTAATCCCCTCGAACATGCCGGTGCAGGAATGCTGAGCGGCTACCTGGTGACGTCATTGACCATTAGCAATGTCTGTGCAGGGTCACTAAGCCAACGAAATTTGGGGATGCCAGGGACCAGCTTTTTAATCCCTAGGAACAAAAAACTATGATGCTACGACCGGCATAGGAACAAAAAACTATGATGCTAAGACCAGCATAGGAACAAAAAAAAACAGGAAAAACCCCAGATGCTACGACCGACATAATGAAAAAAACAGGAAAAACCCCTGAAGCTACGACCGGCTTTGGAAAAAATGAAAAAAGCCGGTCGTAGCTTTCAAAAACCCCTGAAGCTACGACCGGCTTTGGAAAAAATGAAAATAGCCGGTCGTAGTCCTCAATCCCCTCGAACATGCCGGTGCAGGAATGCTGAGCGGCTACCTGGTGACGTCATTGACCATTAGCAATGTCTGTGCAGGGTCACTAAGCCAACGAAATTTGGGGATGCCAGGGACCAGCTTTTTAATCCCTAGGAACAAAAAACTATGATGCTACGACCGGCATAGGAACAAAAAACTATGATGCTAAGACCAGCATAGGAACAAAAAAAAACAGGAAAAACCCCAGATGCTACAACCGACATAATGAAAAAAACAGGAAAAACCCCTGAAGCTACGACCGGCTTTGGAAAAAATGAAAAAAGCTGGTCGTAGCTTTCAAAAACCCCTGAAGCTACGACCGGCTTTGGAAAAAATGAAAATAGCCGGTCGTAGTCCTCAATCCCCTCGAACATGCCGGTGCAGGAATGCTGAGCGGCTACCTGGTGACGTCATTGACCATTAGCAATGTCTGTGCAGGGTCACTAAGCCAACGAAATTTGGGGATGCCAGGGACCAGCTTTTTAATCCCTAGGAACAAAAAACTATGATGCTACGACCGGCATAGGAACAAAAAACTATGATGCTAAGACCAGCATAGGAACAAAAAAAAACAGGAAAAACCCCAGATGCTACAACCGACATAATGAAAAAAACAGGAAAAACCCCTGAAGCTACGACCGGCTTTGGAAAAAATGAAAAAAGCCGGTCGTAGCTTTCAAAAACCCCTGAAGCTACGACCGGCTTTGGAAAAAATGAAAATAGCCGGTCGTAGTCCTCAATCCCACTACTAACGCCAGGGTTGACTACTGGCAACGCCAGGGTTGACTACTGGCAACGCCAGGGTTGACTACTGGCAACGCCAGGGTTGACTACTGGCAACGCCAGGGTTGACTAGTGACAACGCCAGGGTTGACTACTGGCAACGCCAGGGTTGACTACTGGCAACGCCAGGGTTGACTACTGGCAACGCCAGGGTTGACTACTGGCAACGCCAGGGTTGACTAGTGACAACGCCAGGGTTGACTAGTGACAACGCCAGGGTTGACTAGTGACAACGCCAGGGTTGACTAGTGACAACGCCAGGGTTGACTAGTGACAACGCCAGGGTTGACTAGTGACAACGCCAGGGTTGACTAGTGACAACGCCAGGGTTGACTAGTGACAACGCCAGGGTTGACTAGTGACAACGCCAGGGTTGACTAGTGACAACGCCAGGGTTGACTAGTGACAACGCCAGGGTTGACTAGTGACAACGCCAGGGTTGACTAGTGACAACGCCAGGGTTGACTAGTGACAACGCCAGGGTTGACTAGTGACAACGCCAGGGTTGACTAGTGACAACGCCAGGGTTGACTAGTGACAACGCCAGGGTTGACTAGTGACAACGCCAGGGTTGACTAGTGACAACGCCAGGGTTGACTAGTGACAACGCCAGGGTTGACTAGTGACAACGCCAGGGTTGACTAGTGACAACGCCAGGGTTGACTAGTGACAACGCCAGGGTTGACTAGTGACAACGCCAGGGTTGACTAGTGACAACGCCAGGGTTGACTAGTGACAACGCCAGGGTTGACTAGTGACAACGCCAGGGTTGACTAGTGACAACGCCAGGGTTGACTAGTGACAACGCCAGGGTTGACTAGTGACAACGCCAGGGTTGACTAGTGACAACGCCAGGGTTGACTAGTGACAACGCCAGGGTTGACTAGTGACAACGCCAGGGTTGACTAGTGACAACGCCAGGGTTGACTAGTGACAACGCCAGGGTTGACTAGTGACAACGCCAGGGTTGACTAGTGACAACGCCAGGGTTGACTAGTGACAACGCCAGGGTTGACTAGTGACAACGCCAGGGTTGACTACTGGCAACGCCAGGGTTGACTACTGGCAACGCCAGGGTTGACTACTGGCAACGCAACCCATTCTCCTAACGTTTCCCAACGTCAAGAAAACGTCACTTTAAAGTGTCTCCAAACCTACCAGAGGATCCAAAACAGAAAACGGGACTGTACGTCACTTTCGCCAGCCGCTTCCATTTTCTAGCAAGACAATTTTTGGCCTTATGTAACACATACGAGCGAAAAGCGATGTTCTTGGTAAGAGAACAGGTTGGGCAACACCAGGCCTGACTGTTATAATACCAGGGTTAACTAGATATGTCCCCAGGGGCGTGAATGAAAGTTGAGCGGCAGCAGTAACAGTGTAATTGGTAATTACAACGGACGGTAATTGGTTGGTTGGAGTGAAGGAAGTGACGCAAGATGGCGTCTGGCTGAGCTGTATCCTGTGGTAATGACCCTCACAGTGAGTCTGGCCGCCTCAGTTCCCTGACAACGGTGATTGGTTTGGGAATAGCAGTGCTGACAGCCCCTGACTGTCTGTATGTCCTCAGTCTTGAGGTGGACCTGTATGTTCTCAGTCTTGAGGTGGACCTGTATATTCTCAGTCTTGATGTGGACCTGTATGTCCTCGGTATTACATCCTGTATTGCATCCACTTGAGGTGGATGGCATTGTGATGCCATCTCGGGGAAGTGCGGGGTCATCCGGGTTTTAGTCCCCCTAGGATGCGAGGTTCTCTCTCCGCTGGGCACTGAGCTGAGGCAAGGCTCCTCTTGATGATGTCATTAGTCTCGTTGTGTCTTGCATGCCAGCCCTTGGAGCTTCTGCAGACAATATAGACGACCTATGCAATCTATATTGGTCTGCTTCCACCCTGTTGCAAATACACTTGTTTTGCAAATTCTGGACGTAGATGCGTGTCTGTTGCCGACATGGGATTTGCCTATAGGAAATCCCCTGCATGGATGGCATGAACTGCTCTGAGGCGGACTTCCCTCTTATTTGATGTTGCGGTGTTGAGTATGTCATCAGCTATTTTTTTCACTAGTGTGTGGTCCCATCTGGACTGTTTGTGGTATTTTGTTTTATCTATGATAGGTGCTGGGACTGCAAGAGCATCCCACGGATTTGAACATTAAATGAAAGAAGGACCGTGTATCCCTGAAAGAAGGACCGTGTATTCAGAGTTTCTGGTAGGATCTCTCTTACGGGGTCGTACGATGAATGGGAGGAGGAAAGAAAGGTTGGTAGAATAATCTGGGAGGCTGTGCGGACACCAAGACCGCCGAGTCGTACAGGGAGGGTTGCTTGTTCCCATTGAGTGTCGTCCAATGGGAGGTTCGGGACGTTCTCCAGCATGGACCTCAGAAGGGCGCCATACTCGTTTAATTTAGGGCTCCTTCAGACACCCCCACAAGTCGCCCTTTCCCCTCCCAATCATCTCCCCCCCCCACCCAGGCATCTCCCGCCCCCACCCAGCCATCTATCCCCCCACCCAGCCATCTATCCCCCCACCCAACCGTATTCCCCCACCCAGGCATCTCCCGCCCCCACCCAGCCATCTATCCCCCCACCCAGCCATCTCCCCACCTAGCCCCACCTAGCCATCTCCCCCTCCCAGCCATCTATCCCCCCACCCAACCATATCCCCCCACCCAGGCATCTCACGTCCCCACCCAGCCATCTATCCCCCCACCCAACCATATCCCCCACCCAGGCATCTCACGTCCCCACCCAGCCATCTCCCCCTACCCAGCCATCTCCCTCCTCCCTCCCAGGCCCCCCCCCCCCTTCCCCAGCCAAAGCACCTCACAGCGCCAGGAACCAACTGGAGAAGGGATTTAGGCCGGACGGGGCTCAGCCGCCACTGAAAGCTGGATTGGCGCAAATCCAACATATTCCTGGACTTTGGAGGGAGCTTCACAGAATTCCCTGTTTACTGGGTATTTAGGGAGATCTTCAGGGAAGCAACCTAAATGTCTTAGAAGACATAGGGAGTTGGACACGGGTAGGAGAGGCGCCTTCAAGAGTGGGACACACAGGACACCAGAAAACGGACACCCCGAGTAATAAGTGGACACCCCGTTTAGAAACTGGACGCTGCCTTACAGAATATTAACACCCCATTCAGAAAATGGGCACCATTGTAGAAAATGGACACTTGGAGACCAGCGGACACATGGGACGTCGTTATCATTTAGAGAGTTGTGACCGCAATTGTCTCACAGCAAATTGGTTTTGACCACCAGCCGGGAGGGAGGGTTAGAGACCGGGCCGCGGAGACATGTATCCAAAGACCCAGCAATCCAAAAATAGGTAGAACACCGGCGGACACATGGACCGAACGTCAGCCAGCCAGCCAGCCAGCCAGCCAGCCAGCCAGCCAGCCAGCCAGCCAAACAACCAGCCAGCCAGACAGCCAGCCAAACAACCAGCCAGCCAGCCAGCCAAACAACCAGCCAGCCAGCCAGCCAAACAACCAGCCAGCCAGCCAAACAACCAGCCAGCCAGCCAGCCAGCCAGCCAAACAACCAGCCAGCCAGCCAGCCAAACAACCAGCCAGCCAGCCAAACAACCAGCCAGCCAGCTAGCCAGCCAAACAACCAGCCAGCCAGCCAGCCAGCCAGCCAAACAACCAGCCAGCCAGCCAAACATCCAGCCAGCCAGCCAAACAACCAGCCAGCCAGCCAAACAACCAGCCAGCCAGCCAGCCAAACATCCAGCCAGCCAGCCAAACATCCAGCCAGCCAGCCAAACATCCAGCCAGCCAGCCAGCCAAACATCCAGCCAGCCAGCCAAACATCCAGCCAGCCAGCCAAACAACCAGCCAGCCAGCCAAACAACCAGCCAGCCAGCCAAACAACCAGCCAGCCAGCCAAACATCCAGCCAGCCAGCCAAACAACCAGCCAGCCAGCCAGCCAGCCAAACATCCAGCCAGCCAGCCAAACAACCAGCCAGCCAGCCAAACAACCAGCCAGCCAGACAGCCAAACATCCAGCCAGCCAGCCAAACATCCAGCCAGCCAGCCAAACATCCAGCCAGCCAGCCAAACATCCAGCCAGCCAGCCAAACATCCAGCCAGCCAGCCAAACAACCAGCCAGCCAGCCAAACAACCAGCCAGCCAGCCAGCCAGCCAAACATCCAGCCAGCCAGCCAGCCAAACATCCAGCCAGCCAGCCAAA
>NC_091216.1:19572613-19582613 GCF_040958095.1 Procambarus clarkii | reverse complement strand
TATAAAATACTTATGGGGATTGACAGAGGGGAAATAGAGTAACTGTTCACAGTGACTACCAATAGAACAAGAGGGCATGGATTAACGTTTGAGACTCAGATGAGTTATATATATATATATATATATATATATATATATATATATATATATATATATATATATATATATATATATATATATATATATATATATATGCTACAAAGTTTTCTTTTGAAATAAGAGTAGTGAGAAAATGTTATGAAAGGGGCTGGAGATAGAAGCAAACTCCATTCATAACTTTACAAACGTAGATATGATAGAGAAATATGTCAGGAGTCATTGTATTAGACAAACGGCGGCTAGAGAGGCGGGGTCCAAGAGCTAATGCTCGGTAGTGCAGGCAGGCACGCACCCAAGCCTCCTCCTCCACAGGTAAGTCAAAGGTTGTCTTCCTTGCAACTCCTGAACAACTGCCACTTTTAATTATCCATCAGATCGTCAAAACCTTCCGGGCCGGCCTCGGCGCCGTCAATATTGCTCCTTTGTATCCGGCCCGTTGACAGTGACGGTTGTAGCCGGTCTTGGTGAGTGGCAAGGGTAAGACATCGTCTTCATCCAGCCGTGAGGGCGAGTGGTTCATTTTTGGTTACCTCATTTGACTCTCGCTCTCTCTCTCTCTCTCTCTCTCTCTCTCTCTCTCTCTCTCTCTCTCTCTCTCTCTCTCTCTCTCTCTCTCTCTCCTGTCCCCCTTCGCTTTCACTCCTACCCTCTGTTGCTTTATAATGAGGCGATAAAAGATTTGTACATCTTTCTCAGTTGTTGATAGTTATTGTGAAGGTGGAGCCAGGTGTGAGGGTGGAGCCAGGTGTGAGGGTGGAGCCAGGTGTGAAGGTGGAGCCAGGTGTGAAGGTGGAGCCAGGTGTGAAGGTGGAGCCAGGTGTGAGGGTGGAGCCAGGTGTGAGGGTGGAGCCAGGTGTGAAGGTGGAGCCAGGTGTGAGGGTGGAGCCAAGTGTGAAGGTGGAGCCAGGTGTGAAGGTGGAGCCAGGTGTGAAGGTGGAGCCAGGTGTGAGAGTGGAGCCAGGTGTGAAGGTGGAGCCAGGTGTGAGAGTGGAGCCAGGTGTGAAAGTGGAGCCAGGTGTGAGGGTGGAACCAGGTGTGAAGGTGGAGCCAGGTGTGAGGGTGGAGCCAGGTGTGAAGGTGGAGCCAGGTGTGAGGGTGGAGCCAGGTGTGAAGTCATTGAGCATCTACTTGTTGCGAAGATGTGTGAGTGTGAGTCAGGCGAGGAATATAATTGTTGAAATAAAGATGTGCCAAGAGAACTATATCGCCAAAGTGAAGCTGCGGGTGATTGACTGTCTTGTGCGGTAATAACCTTCTTGTGGTTGTCCACGAGGTCCAGGACCTTCACAACGTGACGGTCGAGAGACTCCTACGTAACGGCAAGCCCAACGATGACTCTTCAGCATCTCCAGTGCCGAAGACTGCTACAATGACAGGTCGAAGTCGGAAGTCGAAGTGAGTCGCCTTTTGTTTTCTCCATAAGTCTTCAGTCAGGTCCTGTCCCCACTGACCAAGTCTTCAGTCAGGTCCTGTCCCCACTGACCAAGTCTTCAGTCAGGTCCTGTCCCCTCTGACCAAGTCTTCAGTCAGGTCCTGTCCCCACTGACCAAGTCTTCAGTCAGGTCCTGTCCCCTCTGACCAAGTCTTCAGTCAGGTCCTGTCTCCACTGACCAAGTCTTCAGTCAGGTCCTGTCCCCTCTGACCAAGTCTTCAGTCAGGTCCTGTCTCCACTGACCAAGTAAGTCTTCAGTCAGGTCCTGTCTCCACTGACCAAATAAGTCTTCAGTCAGGTCCTGTCCCCACTGACCAAGTCTTCAGTCTTGGCACTCTTGAAGCACGCTCGACGCACAAACCACTCTGGGCTAATAGGAAACTAAAGACCTCTGGCACTGGCACTCTGGCACTGAGGTGTGAGGGCCACACCGCCTCTGAGCTCTCTCCCCGTGCCGGCATTATATCCTATTGAGGCCCTCAAGGCTCTTAAGGTCAATGGCTCTTAAGGTCAATGGCTCTTGTGTGTAATGTTGTAGTGCCTCTCACTCGAATGAATTCAATTTTATGTCATGTTTTACATTTATGAGATTACTGGTAGAGGGGTGGGGGATTACTGAGAGGGAGGGGGAGGGAGGGGATTACGGAGAGGGAGAGGGAGGGGATTATCCGGATACTATTAATAATAATAATAATAACAGACATTGTCATATGGCTCCATTCTTCACAACTTTGTGTCAGATATAATTCATGTTATAAATTACACTGGTGTTCCATTTGTGTTCTGGGGAGCCTTCTGTGTGAGTGAGTGAGTGAGCGAGCGAGCCAGTGAGTGAGTGAGCGAGCGAGCCAGTGAGTAAGCGAGCGAGCCAGTGAGTGAGTGAGTGAGTGAGTGAGTGAGTGAGTGAGTGAAGCAATAGGCTGTGACACCCATTATCCCACAGAGACATTGACACGCAAACCTCCTTAGTATTATTCTGATCGTTAACATGCGACAGTTGGGAACGTTAGAAACATGTAACATGTAATCACACTTACAGAGCAACTACAACGCCAATTAACACCTTGAGTCATCACACTCGTTCACACTCGCAGTACAGAATTGGGTTCGAATTTCTGACAACATTTGGGCGAATTTATTCTCATATTTCTGGTCTCGGTCATGAGTGTGATTGTTATCAGTAGCGGACACACAGTTCCTGGCCTGAGAGATACGATAGCATGGCTAGAGTGGCCACACACACACACACACACACACACACACACACACACACACACACCACACACACACACACACACACACACACATACACACACACACACACACCACACACACACACACACACACACACACACACACCACACAAACACACGCACACACACACACACACACACACACCACACAAACACACACACACACATACACACACACACACACACACACACACCACACACACACACACACACACACACACACCACACACACACACACACACACACACACACACACACACACACACACACACACACACACACACCACACACACACACACACACACACAGACCAAAGAGCCAGAGCTCAACCCCCGCAAGCACAATTAGGTGAGTACACACACACACACACACACACACACACTCACACCACACACACACACACACACATACACACACACACACACACACCACACACACACACACACACACACACACACACACACACACACACACACACACACACACACACATACACACACACATACACACACACACACACCACACACACACACACACACACACACACACACACACACACACACACACACACACACACACACACCACACAAACACACACACACACACACACACACACACACCACACACACACACACACATACACACACACACCACACGACACACACACACACACACACACACACACACACACACACACACACACACACACACACCACACACACCACACACACCACACACACCACACACACACACACACACACGCACAACCACACACACACACCACACACACACACACACACACCGGTTGTGGTTGAACCAGACAAAGTATCACCGTAGATACTGAAGGAGGCAGCGCAGACCCTCATCGTGCCTCTGGCAAGGATCTTTAATGAGTCACTTATGTCGGGAGAATTGCCCAGTTGCTGGAAGAAGGCAAATGTACCGATTTTCAAGAAAGGAGATAGGGAGGAGGCACTTAACTACAGACCCGTACCACTGACAAGCATTCCCTGCAAAATACTTGAAAGAATAATTAGGCTAAGACTGGTTGAACACCTGGATAGCATTGGGTTTGTAATCAAACATCAACATGGGTTCTGGGAAGGGAAATCATGCATAACAAATCTTTTGGAATTCTATGATAAAATAACAAGGATAAGACAGGACAGAGAAGGTTAGGGAGACTGCCAAAAAGCCTTTGCTACAGTACCGCGCATGAGACTGCTTTTCAAACTTGAGAGACAGGCAGGAGTAAACGGAAGGGCCCTGGCATGGATAAGGAACTACCTAACAGGAAGGAGCCAAAGAGTAACGTTAAGGAGTGAGAAGTCGGACTGGCAAACAGTAACGTGTGGAGTACCTCAAGGATCAGTGCTGGGACCAATTCTATTTCTAATATTTGTAAATGATATGTTTACAGTAGAATCCTATATGTCGATGTTCGCGGAAGACGCAAAATTAATGAGAAGAGTTGTGACAGATGAGGATTGTAGGATCCTCCAAGAGGACTTGAACAGGTTGCAGAGATGATAAGAGAAATGGCTACTGGAGTTCAACACGAGCAAATGTAAAGTTATGGAAATGGGACTAGGTAATAGGAGACCAAAGGGACAGTACACAATGAAGGGGAACTGCTTACCTGTGACAACTCAAGAAAGAGACCTGGGAGTGGACGTAACACTTAATCTAACTCCTGAGGCACATATAAATAGGATAACGACAGCAGCGTACTCTACACTGGCAAAAGTTAGAACATCATTCAGAAACCTAAGTGAGGAGGCATTTAGGGCGCTTTACACTGCCTACGTGAGGCCAGTCTTAGAGTATGCCGCCTCATCATGGAGTCCCTACCATGAAGAAACACATAAGGCAAAGGTTCAGAAGTTTGCGACGAAGCTTGTCCCAGAGTTACGAGGGATGGGGTATTATTAAGAGCGCCTGAAGGAACTGAACCTTACGACACTAGAAAAAAGAAGGGAGAGGGGGAAGGATATGATAGGAACGTATAAAATACTCAGGGGAATTGGCAAAGTGGAAATAGATGAAAAGTTCACAAGTAATATTAACAGAACGAGGGGACATGGGTGGAAGCTGGAAACTCAGATGAGTCACAGAGATGTTAGGAAGTTTTCTTTTAGCGTGAGAGTAGTGGGAAAATGGAATGCACTTAAGGAACAGGTTGTGGAAGCAAATACTATTCATAATTTTAAAACTAGATGTGATAAGGAAATGGGACAGGAGTCATTGCTGTAAACAACCGATGGCTAGAAAGACGGGATCCAAGAGTCAATGCTCGATCCTGCAGACACAAATAGGTGAGTATAAATAGGTGAGTTCACACACACACACACAGTTGAGACTGGTGTGAAAAGTCAGTCTGATAGGTTGCAGGTCTGGTGGAGTCACCTGAGTGTAGGAACTACCCTATGCGGGTACTAACCTGTGCGGGTACTAACCTGTGTGGGGACGGTCTGCATCCACATTCGCTTGGGCAGCATGAGGTGTCCACTCTGAGGTATCTTGCGCCGCAGGAGCCGGCTAGCTGCGGAGAGATTACTGGTGTTATCCTCCATGTTGCCCAGTACACCTCCTACACTCTCCTCCACTACACCACACTGAAACTCTTATCTCTTCCACGCTAATATGTACTGCCACCAACCCTACCTCCCCCCCCCATCCCCCACATCCCCCCCCCATCCCCCACATCCACCTCCCCCTCCCCCCCCCTGTTTTAATTAGTGTCCACTCAGCTTGACTACCGGTTGAATGGTTACCTCTAACTCACATGTGGCCAGAAATGTTGTGTTTATTTTTTGCACAATATATGATTCGTATTGCACAGGCTCAAGATGTTGAATTTTACTACATTTATGAAAGGTTATGATCGGTACTGACTGGTAATTATGGCAACCCCTTACTGATAAGTATCTTGGTGCTCTCTTTCTCTCTCTCTCTCTCTCTCTCTCTCTCTCTCTCTCTCTCTCTCTCTCTCTCTCTCTCTCTCTCTCTCTCTCTCTCCCCTCCCACAACATCTCTCTTACCCCTCTGAAGATGGGGTGCAGCTGTAACCCTTCCACTACCACCACCACCCGCAGGCTGGGTGCAGCTGTAACCCTTCCACTACCACCACCACCCGCAGGCTGGGTGCAGCTGTAACCCTTCCACTACCACCACCACCCGCAGGCTTGGTGCAGCTGTAACCCTTCCACTACCACCACCACCCGCAGGCTGGGTGCAGCTGTAACCCTTCCACTACCACCACCACCCGCAGGCTGGGTGCAGCTGTAACCCTTCCACTACCACCACCACCCGATGACCACAATATGGGACCTCGTAGCCTGGTGGATAGCGCGCAGGACTCGTAATTCTGTGGCGCGGGTTCGATTCCCGCACGAGGCAGAAACAAATGGGCAAAGTTTCTTTCACCCTGAATGCCCCTGTTACCTAGCAGTAAATAGGTACCTGGGAGTTAGTCAGCTGTCACGGGCTGCTTCCTGGGGTGTGTGTGTGTGTGTGTGTGTGGTGTGGAGAGAGAGAAAAAAAAAAAAAAAAAAAAGTAGTTAGTAAACAGTTGATTGACAGTTGAGAGGCGGGCCGAAAGAGCAAAGCTCAACCCCCGTAAAACACAACTAGTAAACACAATATAGAGGCTGGAGGCCTCCGTCCGAGACGCCCCACCACCGCCACACGGCGCTGACTCTAACCTCTACGTGTAATACTCCAAGAATCAACTCTCCATAAAATATTCACTTCTCCCGTCATCCCGGGTATATATACCTCCCTGTTGAGTACCTCGGTCAGACGCACGTCCCTGTGTTTCACTACCCTGTTGGTGCTGGCACAAGACGGTCACGTCTGTAGAGTTATGCTGACTGTTCACGTGAAGGAATCTTTGGCTGCCTTTATATGTTTAGAGATTTGTTCATCGATTGTTGACTTGTTGATCGAGTATGTTGCCGGCTGTGGCTGAGTATGTTGCCAGGAACTGTGGCTGAGTATGTTGCCAGCTGTGACCGAGTATGTTGCCAGCTATGACCGAGTATGTTGCCAGGAACTGTGGCCGAGTATGTTGCCAGCTGTGACCGAGTATGTTGCCAGCTATGACCGAGTATGTTGCCAGGAACTGTGGCCGAGTATGTTGCCAGGAACTGTGGCCGAGTATGTTGCCAGGAACTGTGGCCGAGTATGTTGCCAGGAACTGTGGCCGAGTATGTTGCCAGGAACTGTGGCCGAGTATGTTGCCAGGAGCTGTGACCGAGTATGTTGCCAGGAGCTGTGACCGAGTATGTTGCCAGGAGCTGTGACCGAGTATGTTGCCAGGAGCTGTGACCGAGTATGTTGCCAGGAGCTGTGACCGAGTATGTTGCCAGGAGCTGTGACCGAGTATGTTGCCAGGAGCTGTGACCGAGTATGTTGCCAGGAGTGCGTCACATAGAGGGCAGTAGAGGCAACACATTTTAGGGTGAGCAGACACAGACACAAACAGACAGACAGACAGACAGACAGACAGACAGACAGACAGACAGACAGACAGACAGACAGAGTCGAACGGTGTTCTAGACATTGATGATGCTGTCACCCGCTTCACGTCCTCCACCACCACTTTATTAGATCACCCACCCGTCACCCACCCGTCACCCAGCCGTCACCCACCCGTCACCCACCCGTCACCCACCCGTCACCCACCCGTCACCCCACCCGTCACCCCACCCGTCACCCACCCGTCACCCCACCCGTCACCCCACCCGTCACCCACCCGTCACCCACCCGTCACCCCACCCGTCACCCACCCGTCACCCCAGGCGTCACCCACCCGTCACCCCAGCCGTCACCCACCCGTCACCCAGCCGTCACCCAGCCGTCACCCAGCCGTCACCCCACCCGTCACCCCACCCGTCACCCCACCCGTCACCCACCCGTCACCCACCCGTCACCCCACCCGTCACCCATCCGTCACCCCAGCCGTCACTCAGCCGTCACCCACCCGTCACCCACCCGTCACCCCAGCCGTCACCCACCCGTCACCCCAGCCGTCACCCACCCGTCACCCAGCCGTTCCACTGTGGAGTCTCGCGGAAGAAAATGGCCCAAGGAACATATTGAGTCTGGGGCCATGGAGCTAGAGCCTTTTAATTAGTAAAATGCTTCTGGACTCTCTTTCCCAGTTAAGAAAAATAATGTTTACCTCATTTTAAAACTTTGAAAGTTTTTGCTCTTATGATGAAAACTTAAAAGTTTCATTCTCGAATTTCATTCTCTGAGAGTTTCATTCAGTGTGTTTCATTCACTGATTAGCGTTCATTCTCGAATTTTCCTGAAGATTATCACTTTAGGAAATCAAAGATGTCATATTTTAAAAGAAAAAAGTATTTAAAAGGAATCTTTACTTCTGTTTTATAGCAAAAAAATAAGTTTTTAAGGTCAATAAATGTGGCCCTTTGCGCGCTCAGTCCTCATTGGCGCCAAATTGAGTTGTTTCTCATCAAGGTCAGCGATCGTTAGTGGTGAAGAGTTGGCAGTTCCCGCTGACGCTGGGGGGGGGATGCACTCAGCAGGTACGTACACTCAGCAGGACGAGTGATGGACTCGGGTACTCAGCCAGCGGAGTGTTGTTTGGGCGGCGGCCTTGGATGCGGCAGCAGAACGAGGCACTAAACACCGGAATGTGCAAATATTTGATGCAATTCCACGAAATGGCTTGTAACCCCCCGTTTGGGTCCGTGGTGATTACACCGTGTCTCCCGGTGCCCTGGGTACGGGTCCCCCGGTGCCCTGGGTACGTGTCCCCCGGTTCCCTGGGGTACGTGTCCCCCGGTGCCCTGGGGTACGTGTCCCCCGGTGCCCTGGGGTACGTGTCCCCCGGTGCCCTGGGTACGTGTCCCGCGGTGCCCTGGGTACGTGTCCCCGTCTGTCAGTCAGAGCATATGTATAGCTCTCGCACCAGAATGTTGACATGGAGAGGGGGCTCAAACGGATGTGTACAGAGAGGGCTCAGGCAGTGACCGCTTTACAGTAGTCCGGTACTCTAAGCATACCGGGATGTGTGGCAGGCCAGCACAGGTTTTTCCCTTGACGAGTTGTATGGACGGACGGCCAAGGGGCGTCTCCAGGTGTTGAGGAATTTGTGGGATGAGGAAGATTGCTCTCCTGAAACCAGAAGCACATACCAGCATGTTCTTGATCTGAAGGACCGCCTGGATGGACCTGTCACTCGACCAGTAAGGAACATCATCTTCAGGATACAGACTTGGGCTGGACTGTCTCGCCTCATGCAGGTCGGCGTTCAATCCCCCCCCCCCCCCGACCGTCCAAGTGATTGGGCACCATTCCTTTCCCCCAATCCCATCCCAAATTCTTATCCTGACCAAATTTGCTCTGTGGGAGCCGGTCGGCCGAGCGGACAGCACGCTGGACATGTGATCCTGGGTTCGATCCCAGACACCGACGAGAAACAATGGGCAGAGTTTTTCACCCTATGCCCCTGTTACCTAGCAGTAAAATAGATACTTGGGTGTTAGTCAGCTGTCACGGGCTGCTTCCTGGGGTTGGAGGCCTGGTCGAGGACCGGGCCGCGGGGATACTAAAAAGCCCCGAAATCATCTCAAGATAACCTCTCAAGATAACCCTTTCCAAGTGCTATATAGACGCAATGGCTTGGCGCCATATCGTGATAGGCCCCTTCCCTTCAGGGTAGAGATAATGTGTTGCTGCTACTGGCGACGAGCAAGAGTAAACTCTTCTTCAGTGGAAAAGTCAACTTGTGGTAGTGGAACGCTGCCACTCCCTCCAGTGTGTGGTGGATTAAAAAGAGTAGGACACGAGTGCCACATCAACAACGTGTTGAAGACGTCTGAGGACCCAGCTCAAGAGTCCCAGCAAGGGGAGGAGGAAGGAAAGTCACGAGTGATCTTGGGCACCGATGCTGGTATTGATTGTTGGAGAGATAAGGATAAGTGCCTAACACACACACAAGATGTAATTCTGTAGGAAATGGTGTTGTGAGCAGTGTATGGTGAGGCGCGGCACCACTCCACGTCCTACCATGTACCGTGGCTAAGATACGGTGGTCCTATTGCAGGAATCTCTGAAAGAGAGGACGTGTCTTATCGACAAGTGACACAGGCAATCGTGGGAAGAGAATTCCCTCAACTGGAAGTGTGGAAGACGCGTGATTCCACTGGTCCGGGCTCACGGCCATCTCGGCTGACTGTTGCAT
>NC_091216.1:19517613-19567613 GCF_040958095.1 Procambarus clarkii | reverse complement strand
AGCATAGTGTGGCTCCAGCAGCATGGTGTGGCTCCAGCAGCATGGTGTGGCTCCAGCAGCATAGTGTGGCTCCAGCAGCATAGTGTGGCTCCAGCAGCATAGGGTGGCTCCAGCAGCATAGGGTGGCTCCGGCAGCATAGTGTGGCTCCAGCAGCATAGTGTAGCTCCAGCAGCATAGTGTGGCTCCAGCAGCATGGTGTGGCTCCAGCAGCATGGTGTGGCTCCAGCAGCATGGTGTGGCTCCAGCAGCATGGTGTGGCTCCAGCAGCATGGTGTGGCTCCAGCAGCATGGTGTGGCTCCAGCAGCATGGTGTGGCTCCAGCAGCATAGTGTGGCTCCAGCAGCATAGGGTGGCTCCGGCAGCATAGTGTAGCTCCAGCAGCATGGTGTGGCTCCAGCAGCATGGTGTGGCTCCAGCAGCATAGTGTGGCTCCAGCAGCATAGTGTGGCTCCGGCAGCATAGTGTGGCTCCAGCAGCATAGGGTGGCTCTGGCAGCATAGTGGGGCTCCAGCAGCATAGTGTGGCTCCAGCAGCATAGTGTGGCTCCAGCAGCATAGTGTGGCTCCAGCAGCATAGTGTGGCTCCAGCAGCATAGTCTGACTCCAGCAGCATGGTGTGGCTCCAACAGCATGGTGTCGCTCCAGCAGCATAGGGTGGCTCCGGCAGCATAGTGTGGCTCCAGCAGCATAGTGTGGCTCCAGCAGCATAGTGTGGCTCCAGCAGCATAGTGTGGTTCCAGCAGCATAGTGTGGTTCCAGCAGCATAGTGTGGCTCCAGCAGCATAGTGTGGCTCTAGCAGCATAGTGTGGCTCCAGCAGCATAGTGTGGCTCCAGCAGCATAGTGTGGCTTCAGCAGCATAGTGTGGTTCCAGCAGCATAGTGTGGTTCCAGCAGCATAGTGTGGCTCCAGCAGCATAGTGTGGCTCCAGCAGCATGGTGTGGCTCCAGCAGCATAGTGTGGCTCCAGCAGCATAGTGTGGCTCCAGCAGCATAGTGTGGCTCCAGCAGCATAGGGTGGCTCCAGCAGCATAGGGTGGCTCCGGCAGCATAGTGTGGCTCCAGCAGCATAGTGTAGCTCCAGCAGCATGGTGTGGCTCCAGCAGCATGGTGTGGCTCCAGCAGCATGGTGTGGCTCCAGCAGCATGGTGTGGCTCCAGCAGCATGGTGTGGCTCCAGCAGCATGGTGTGGCTCCAGCAGCATGGTGTGGCTCCAGCAGCATGGTGTGGCTCCAGCAGCATGGTGTGGCTCCAGCAGCATAGTGTGGCTCCAGCAGCATAGTGTGGCTCCAGCAGCATGGTGTGGCTCCAGCAGCATGGTGTGGCTCCAGCAGCATAGTGTGGCTCCAGCAGCATAGTGTGGCTCCAGCAGCATAGTGTGGCTCCAGCAGCATAGGGTGGCTCTGGCAGCATAGTGGGGCTCCAGCAGCATAGTGTGGCTCCAGCAGCATAGTGTGGCTCCAGCAGCATAGTGTGGCTCCAGCAGCATAGTGTGGCTCCAGCAGCATAGTGTGGCTCCAGCAGCATAGTCTGACTCCAGCAGCATGGTGTCGCTCCAGCAGCATAGGGTGGCTCCGGCAGCATAGTGTGGCTCCAGCAGCATAGTGTGGCTCCAGCAGCATAGTGTGGCTCCAGCAGCATAGTGTGGTTCCAGCAGCATAGTGTGGCTCCAGCAGCATAGTGTGGCTCTAGCAGCATAGTGTGGCTCCAGCAGCATAGTGTGGCTCCAGCAGCATAGTGTGGCTTCAGCAGCATAGTGTGATTCCAGCAGCATAGTGTGGTTCCAGCAGCATAGTGTGGCTCCAGCAGCATAGTGTGGCTCTAGCAGCATAGTGTGGCTCCAGCAGCATAGTGTGGCTCCAGCAGCATAGTGTGGCTTCAGCAGCATAGTGTGGTTCCAGCAGCATAGTGTGGTTCCAGCAGCATAGTGTGGCTCCAGCAGCATAGTGTGGCTCCAGCAGCATGGTGTGGCTCCAGCAGCATAGTGTGGCTCCAGCAGCATAGTGTGGCTCCAGCAGCATAGTGTGGCTCCAGCAGCATAGGGTGGCTCCAGCAGCATAGGGTGGCTCCGGCAGCATAGTGTGGCTCCAGCAGCATAGTGTACCTCCAGCAGCATAGTGTGGCTCCAGCAGCATGGTGTGGCTCCAGCAGCATGGTGTGGCTCCAGCAGCATGGTGTGGCTCCAGCAGCATGGTGTGGCTCCAGCAGCATGGTGTGGCTCCAGCAGCATGGTGTGGCTCCAGCAGCATGGTGTGGCTCCAGCAGCATAGTGTGGCTCCAGCAGCATAGTGTGGCTCCAGCAGCATGGTGTGGCTCCAGCAGCATGGTGTGGCTCCAGCAGCATAGTGTGGCTCCAGCAGCATAGTGTGGCTCCAGCAGCATAGTGTGGCTCCAGCAGCATAGGGTGGCTCTGGCAGCATAGTGGGGCTCCAGCAGCATAGTGTGGCTCCAGCAGCATAGTGTGGCTCCAGCAGCATAGTGTGGCTCCAGCAGCATAGTGTGGCTCCAGCAGCATAGTGTGGCTCCAGCAGCATAGTCTGACTCCAGCAGCATGGTGTGGCTCCAACAGCATGGTGTCGCTCCAGCAGCATAGGGTGGCTCCGGCAGCATAGTGTGGCTCCAGCAGCATAGTGTGGCTCCAGCAGCATAGTGTGGCTCCAGCAGCATAGTGTGGCTCCAGCAGCATAGTGTGGTTCCAGCAGCATAGTGTGGCTCCAGCAGCATAGTGTGGCTCTAGCAGCATAGTGTGGCTCCAGCAGCATAGTGTGGCTCCAGCAGCATAGTGTGGTTCCAGCAGCATAGTGTGGTTCCAGCAGCATAGTGTGGCTCCAGCAGCATAGTGTGGCTCCAGCAGCATAGTGTGGCTCTAGCAGCATAGTGTGGCTCCAGCAGCATAGTGTGGCTCCAGCAGCATAGTGTGGCTCTAGCAGCATAGTGTGGCTCCAGCAGCATAGTGTGGCTCCAGCAGCATAGTGTGGCTCTAGCAGCATAGTGTGGCTTCAGCAGCATAGTGTGGCTCCAGCAGCATAGTGTGGCTCTAGCAGCATAGTGTGGCTCCAGCAGCATAGTGTGGCTCTAGCAGCATAGTGTGGCTCCAGCAGCATAGTGTGGCTCCAGCAGCACAGTGAAGGAAAACTCTGGAGCCTCGGTGCTTCGTCCTCCCCTGCTCTTCTCTTATCCAGTACACGCCTAAATGTGCTCCAGCGACTGGCAACACTCGACCCAGTACCCGCCCACCGTCTCTCCACCCCTGGCCCTCGACCCAGTACCCGCCCACCGTCTCTGCACCCCTGGCCCTCGACCCAGTACCCGCCCACCGTCTCTCCACCCATGGCCCTCGACCCAGTACCCGCCCACTGTCTCTCCATCCCTGGCCCTCGACCCAGTACCCGCCCACTGTCTCTCCACCCCTGGCCCCTCGACCCAGTACCCGCCCACCGTCTCTCCACCCCTGGCCCTCGACCCAGTACCCGCCCACCGTCTCTCCACCCCTGGCCCTCGACCCAGTACCCGCCCACCGTCTCTCCATCCCTGGCCCCTCGACCCAGTACCCGCCCACCGTCTCTCCACCCCTGGCCCTCGACCCAGTACCCGCCCACTGTCTCTCCGCCCCTGGCCCCTCGACCCAGTACCCGCCCACCGTCTCTCCGCCCCTGGCCCCTCGACCCAGTACCCGCCCACCGTCTCTCCGCCCCTGGCCCTCGACCCAGTACCCGCCCACCGTCTCTCTGCCCCTGGCCCTCGACCCAGTACCCGCCCACCGTCTCCCCCCCCCCTGGCCCTCGACCCAGTACCCGCCCACAGTCTCTCCACCCCTGGCCCTCGACCCAGTACCCGCCCACAGTCTCTCCGCCCCTGGCCCTCGACCCAGTACCCGCCCACCGTCTCTCCGCCCCTGGCCCTCGACCCAGTACCCGCCCACCGTCTCTCCGCCCCTGGCCCTCGACCCAGTACCCGCCCACCGTCTCTCCGCCCCTGGCCCTCGACCCAGTACCCGCCCACCGTCTCTCCGCCCCTGGCCCTCGACCCAGTACCCGCCCACAGTCTCTCCACCCCTGGCCCTCGACCCAGTACCCGCCCACCGTCTCTCCGCCCCTGGCCCTCGACCCAGTACCCACCCCTGGCCTGCCCCTTCAGTTCCTTAGAGAGGTTGTCCTAATATTTTATTTGCGCCTGGGCACCTTCCCCGGGATGTTGCCTGCCCCCCAGCCCGTGAACGCCGCCCTTCTCACCAGGTCGACACGACTCTGCACTCAACCCCATTTGGCTGACTCTCCCTTTCACTGCTTTACTTCCTGACTGGCCTATTCACTCCCCAATACCGCCTGTTCACTGACCATACCTGACGGGTATTGAAATTGAAATTGAAATAAGTTTATTGAGGTAAAATACACAAAGGGATGAGGTAGCTCAAGCTATTCTCATCCCGTTCAGTACATCGTGTTAATACATACATATACACACATCACAAACAATAAACATATTACTGAACATTCTGAGAGATAAACATATACATTTCCTATGACGGGTATATTCATTCCTAATACCTGACTGTTCTATTCACTCCCTAATACGTGGCTCGGGAACCTCCAGACAATCAGAAGCGAGGCTCAAGGCCACATTCAGACAATTAATTCCTCGTCTAGTTACAGATGTGGCTCCAGCTGGACGTCCTGTGGTATTGTGGTGTGGTACAGTGGACGGTTGCTGCAACACACCAGTGTTGTGGTACAGTGGACGGCTGCTGCAACACACCAGTGTTGTGGTACAGTGGACGGCTGCTGCAACACACCAGTGTTGTGGTACAGTGGACGGCTGCAGCAACACACCAGTGTTGAGGTACAGTGGACGGCTGCTGCAACACACCAGTGTTGAGGTACAGTGGACGGCTGCAGCAACACACCAGTGTTGAGGTACAGTGGACGGCTGTTGTAACACACCAGTGTTGTGGTACAGTGGACGGCTGCTGTAACACACCAGTGTTGTGGTACAGTGGACGGCTGTTGTAACACACCAGTGTTGTGGTACAGTGGACGGCTGTTGTAACACACCAGTGTTGTGGTACAGTGGACGGCTGCTGCAACACACCAGTGTTGTGGTACAGTGGACGGCTGCTGCAACACACCAGTGTTGTGGTACAGTGGACGGCTGCTGCAACACACCAGTGTTGTGGTACAGTGGACGGCTGCAGCAACACACCAGTGTTGAGGTACAGTGGACGGCTGCTGCAACACACCAGTGTTGAGGTACAGTGGACGGCTGCAGCAACACACCAGTGTTGAGGTACAGTGGACGGCTACAGCAACACCGGCACGCCTCACCACTCACCCCACAAGAGGCAGTCGATGGGGCACGATTTTAGAACATGTATGTGGGGGGACGCGTGTAATTTTTGCCCCGTGTGGGCGTGAGGTATTTACAACCAGGAGACGTCTCTCATTTTTATACTGTGTGGATTTGGCTGGAGACGTTGAGGTGTTTGTAGTTTATAGCGTGTGTGTGTAGGGGGGGGGGGAAGGGAAGGGTTGTGTAGCTGAGGGTGTGAGGGATTTGTTGATTAACCTGTCCTCTTTCTCTCTTTCTCCAGTGCAGCCTAGTGGGAGCTGCGTGTATGAGGCCGTGCGTGTGTCTACAGACTTGTAAGTACTTGCTAGCACACTGTAGGTGGGTGTAAGGAATGTAGTCCATCTGACTGTCTTGTGAGGTACTGGTAAGTACACTTACCTTTGGTGGCGTCTGAATATTGGGACGTATGATATTTGACTGTTCCGGTCATTATTATTATTATCATTAGTAATAGTAGTAGTAGTAGTAGTAGTCGGGGTAGTAGTAGTAGTAGTAGTAGGGGTAGGGGTAGTAGTATTGCAGTAAAAACAAATTGAATGGAAGACAATCATGACAGGATGAACAACCCAGCGGGTTTTCTTCCTATTGGGGAGTGTTGTACATTCTGCTATGGCGGTGTGTCCACTCACAGGATGAGTGGCGCTGCCCAATACTGTCACTATGGCGGTATGTTCACTCACAAGATGAGTGGCGCTGCCCAATACTGTCACTATGGCGGTGTGTCCACTCACAGGATGAGTGGCGCTGCCCAATACTGTCACTATGGCGGTATGTTCACTCACAAGATGAGTGGCGCTGCCCAATACTGTCACTATGGCGGTGTGTCCACTCACAAGATGAGTGGCGCTGCCCAATACTGTCACTATGGCGGTGTGTCCACTCACAGGATGAGTGGCGCTGCCCAATAAACTCGCCCCTCGGGGCAAAATTTAAAAATTTAGGACTAAGCCACAACAAAGCATTTGGATGGGTCATAAGGACAAGGCATAAGAGAAGGGAGGGAAGGTGTGTGTGTGTGTGTGTGTGTGTGTGTGTGTGTGTGTGTGTGTGTGTGTGTGTGTGTGTGTGTGTGTGTGTGTGTGTGTGTGTGTGTGTGTGAAGAAGTTGCCAGACTCACTAGAGGCATTGTCTGGTGTGTAGGACACAATGGCCTCCTCGACAGCCTCGGTATTTCTGCCTGATAAGGAAGGGTCTTTTAGCCCCTCGCTGGTCACTATCTTATCAGTTTCCTGCTGACGAAAATACCTCTATTGATCAGTGGGGGGGCTGTGGGAGCGCGGCCGCCGGGAGGTAGAGGTGTTGGGGGGCGTTTCTCCCCCCAATACTAAGTTTTTACCTGCTCGGCGCCGCGCAAAAGCATGCTACAATATGATCTCCAGTTTAGTTTTTTCTTCAGCATTATAACGTTAACGTAGTTTCTTAAAAGTTGGTTTACCTTCAACTTGGACAAGCGTCTCCTGGTGTTCGGGGCTCTCGTTTAAGGACTCTGGGCTTGTTCTTCGCAGAACATTTTAAGGTTTTAAGCGTCCATCAGATGTTATTGTAACAGTATACTGTTATTCTTAATGTTCACTATTGATCTGGGTAAGTTATTATGTAACAACTTTGATCGGTCTCCGGTAAGTCACTAGTCTTTACAAGCGCTGGTAACGTGTACCAATTCAAGTAACCTGTGCCCTAGTAACACACTGGTGAGTATGGGAATGTCATAAGCCTGTTGGAGTTGGCCTCCAGTGCCACACTTTAAGAAATATCAGCACCTATAACGACCCCTCCTGCGGCTTTCATACAGTCAAGTCTGAAATAGAGGTTGTGTTTTCCAGGGAGTTACTTAGCAGTTTTTCAGTGCTTCGTAATATAATATTTTATGAGAGAGGCGAGGGTGGAGAGAGGAAAGGAGAGGGGGGAAGAGAAGGGCAGAGAGGGGAAGATGTTGGAAGAGGGCGGAGGAAAGACCTATGGTGAGTGTGGGGAGAGACCCAGGAACAGTTGCATTCCCCCATCTAGCTATATATATATATATATATATATATATATATATATATATATATATATATATATATATATATATATATATATATATATATATATATATATATATATATAAGAGTTCTCACATTCTTGTACAGCCACCAGCACGTTTAGTGTTCAGGGCAGGCCCTTAACCCTATGTTCCCCGGAATACGACCCGCCAAATCGTTTAACAACCAGGTACCCATTCACTGCTTGGTGAACAGAAGCTACAGTTAATTAAGGATTGGCGCCCAGTCAATCCTCCCCGGCCAGGATACGAATCCAGGCTAAAGTGTTCGCCAAGAGCTGGGAGAGTGTTTTACCACTGCGCCACGAGGACTAGTTGACTCTGAGGCGTCGAGCAGTTGTGTTTCTCGTACTTCTTGGTCGCTAAAGTTGTCTATAACACTTTAAGTTCCTCTTAAGAGGAACTTAAAGGTTGTTATGTTGTTTCCTTTCGTAGGTCCAAGTCAGGTTTTGTATGAAATCTGGTAACATTTTTATATGTGTCTTACACTGATTTTGCTGTTGTTCATTTACTATGCGCCCCATACCCATCCTGTGGGAGGTAGTGTACCCCCATACCCTTCCCGTGGACGGTAGTGGACCCCATACCCTTCCCGTGGACGGTAGTGGACCCCCCATACCCATCCCGTGGACGGTAGTGGACCCCATACCCTTCCCGTGGACGGTAGTGGACCCCCATACCCATCCCGTGGACGGTAGTGTACCCACATACCCATCCCGTGGACGGTAGTGGACCCCCATACCCATCCAGTGGGGGGGTAGTGGATCCCATACCCATCCCGTGGACGGTAGTGGACCCCCCATACCCATCCCGTGGACGGTAGTGGACCCCATACCCTTCCCGTGGACGGTAGTGGACCCCATACCCTTCCCGTGGACGGTAGTGGACCCCCCATACCCATCCCGTGGACGGTAGTGGACCCCATACCCTTCCCGTGGACGGTAGTGGACCCCCATACCCATCCCGTGGACGGTAGTGTACCCACATACCCTTCCCGTGGACGGTAGTGGACCCCCATACCCATCCTGTGGACGGTAGTGGACCCCCATACCCTTCCCGTGGACGGTAGTGGACCCCCATACCCATCCCGTGGACGGTAGTGTACCCACATACCCATCCCGTGGACGGTAGTGGACCCCCATACCCATCCAGTGGGGGGTAGTGGATCCCATACCCATCCAGTGGGGGGTAGTGGATCCCATACCCATCCAGTGGGGGTAGTGGATCCCATACCCATCCATTGGGGGGTAGTGGACCCCATACCCATCCCGTGGACGGTAGTGGACCCCCCATACCCATCCCGTGGACGGTAGTGGACCCCATACCCATCCCGTTGACGGTAGTGGACCCCCATACCCATCCCGTGGATGGTAGTGGACCCCATACCCATCCCGTGGACGGTAGTGGACCCCCATACCCATCCCGTGGACGGTAGTGTACCCCCATACCCATCCCGTGGACGGTAGTGGACCCCATACCCATCCAGTGGGGGGTAGTGGATCCCATACTCATCCAGTGGGGGGTAGTGGATCCCATACCCATCCAGTGGGGGGTAGTGGATCCCATATTCATCCAGTGGGGGGGGTAGTGGATCCCATACCCATCCAGTGGGGGTAGTGGATCCCATACTCATCCAGTGGGGGGTAGTGGATCCCATACCCATCCAGTGGGGGGTAGTGGATCCCATACTCATCCAGTGGGGGGTAGTGGATCCCATACCCATCCAGTGGGGGTAGTGGATCCCATACCCATAAAGTGGGGGTAGTGGATCCCATACCCATCCATTGGGGGATAGTGGACCCCATACCCATCCCGTGGACGGTAGTGGACCCCCATACCCATCCCGTGGACGGTAGTGGACCCCATACCCATCCCGTGGACGGTAGTGGACCCCCATACCCATCCCGTGGACGGTAGTGGACCCCCATACCCATCCCGTGGATGGTAGTGGACCCCCATACCCATCCAGTGGGGGGTAGTGGATCCCATACTCATCCAGTGGGGGGTAGTGGATCCCATACCCATCCAGTGGGGGTAGTGGATCCCATACCCATCCATTGGGGGGTAGTGGACCCCATACCCATCCCGTGGACGGTAGTGGACCCCCCATACCCATCCCGTGGACGGTAGTGGACCCCATACCCATCCCGTTGACGGTAGTGGACCCCCCATACCCATCCCGTGGACGGTAGTGGACCCCCATACCCATCCCGTGGACGGTAGTGGACCCCCATACCCATCCCGTGGGCCGTAGTGGAAAAGGGTTACAGAGGCACATAATGGGCTCAGGAGCTGAACTTTACCTTGAGGTAATTTCGGGGCTCAGCGACCCCGAGGCCCGGTCGTCGACCAGGCCTCCTCGTTGCTGGACTGGTCAACCAGGCTGTTGGACGCGTCCAACGTCCAACAGCTGTTATGTCCAACAGTTATGTCCCTTATGTGAACCTCAAATTCATTTATCCAAGCAAGTTGTAATCTGATAAGCAAATTAAAGATAATATAGTCTTATAGATGTAGCCAAAAAAGGCTACATTTATAAGACTATATTCTATTAGTTTGATACATCTGTATGAACCACCTTTATTTCCTGTGTGAACTGTCCTTTAATATTAAGTTTCTGACTTTTCAAGACCTTCACCCCCCCCCATTACCCAGTTAGATAACGGAGATAAGACTAATGTTAACTTCATATCCTGTCAGATAGATAGCTGTGATAGACTTATCATAATAATTTGCCTAACTCCGGGCATGGAGAGGTTCCTCTTACCAGGATACACTGGCATGACATTGGTGCTTCCCTGATAAAGATAATAGGTTCTTTATCACATTATTCTTATGATTATTTTAGTCGTTATTTGGATTATTAGTTAATGTAATAATTTTATTCTTCGTCGGGTTTTTATTTTCCTGTGATGCTTCGTGGCCCCTATTGTCTACTTCCTGTACTCTGACTGTAGTCACTTAGGGAGGAAGTGAGAGAGAGTTGGTGGGGGGAGGGGGGAGGGCAGGTAGGGGGACGGGGAGGGGGGATGGGGGGGGAAGAGGGCAGGTAGGGGGAGGGGGGAGAGAGGGCAGGTGGGGGAGGGAGGAGGGGTATGGAGGAACATAGGGCAATAAGTAAGGTTGTTTGACCATACAGGCTCAGCACCGCCTGTGTAGTGTGAATTCTGTAACGAGTGTGACATAAACAGGTGTGTGGAGGCGTGCGGGGGAGGGGCTCACCTGGCCCCTGCACACCTCACCTGGTTACTGCAGAGCTCAGTCTCCTCAAGTGAACTGTAACCCTTCAGTCAGTACCCGGTTATGTACTGGGAGAACCGCATCTATAACCTGTGAAATGGGAACAGGTTCTCTGAAGTTACGACAGAAAACAGAAGGTTCTCTCCCTACTGTGCCGAAGGTGTACTTACGGCAGGATATAGATGTATGATCCTGTATTGTTATGATTGGAAGTGAGATGGTGAGAGTTGGATCCCCAGACCTGCCGCAAGTGGGATGAAATGGTACGCCATTAACCCCTGGGGGAATGTCTTGGGCAGGGGAGGTAAGAACAGGGGAAGGGGGGGGGGTATGGACAGGTGAGACAAGGGGAGATAAGGATAGGTGAGGGGACGTAAGGTACGTCCAGGTGAGATGAAGAAGACTGTGTGGAGGAAACCACCAAACAAGTCTCGGGTGTCATGAAGGGGGGTTGTCCTGTCCTACAGAAACTCTCAGTGTGGCACTAGGGGTAACCACTAATTCAAACAGGACCTGTAAATATTGGTTACATCGTTTCTTGACCCCTAGTGATCTGTCATACACCTGATTAACTCTCCAGTGGTCTGAACATACAAGGCAAGACCATAGGATTCATCATTTACACAAGCACTTACGAAACCTGTACATCATTCAGCAATCATGCCAGTTTTGTTTACATTCAGTAATCAGTTTACGACATTAAAAACTTCACAATCCAAGGTTATTATTGTTATAGCAATGCAATATATATATATATATATATATATATATATATATATATATATATATATATATATATATATATATATATATATATATATATATATATATGTCGTACCTAATAGCCAGAACGCACTTCTATGCCTACTATTCAAGGCCCGATTTGCCTAATAAGCCAAGTTTTCATGAATTAATTGTTTTTCAACTACCTAACCTACCTAACCTAACCTAACCTATCTTTTTCGGCTACCTAACCTAACCTAACCTATAAAGATAGGTTAGGTTAGGTTAGGAAGGGTTGGTTAGGTTCGGTCATATATCTACGTTATTTTTAACTCCAATAAAAAAAAGTTGACCTCATACATAATGAAATGGGTAGCTTTATCATTTCATAAGAAAAAAATTAAAGAAAATATATTAATTCATGAAAACTTGGCTTATTAGGCAAATCAGGTCTTGCATAGTAGGCTGAGAATTGCGTTCTGGCTACTAGGTACGACATATATATATATATATATATATATATATATATATATATATATATATATATATATATATATATATATATATATATATATATATATATATATAATGAGTGCTTCGCAGCTCATAAACTGTTTAATAAATGTCAATAAAGCTGCAATGATTGGCGAAAGATGTACAGGTTTCGTATGTGATTGCTCAGTACTGCTCAGTACTACGGTACTGAGCAGGCAGCAGGAAAAATTACTTACTTTACCAGGAAAATTATGATTTGTCTTGATCGTGGGGAAGACGGGACAGCAGGGCCCCTCTACGCTATGGTCACCCCTCAATATTGACGTTTTCTGTGCCTCGGCCGCGATAAGTTAAGTGGGTTACTTAGATTCGTATGTTTCAGGTTAGGCAAAAACAGTTACATCTTTGTTATGGCAAATCCAAAGACCCGACGGCGCATGCGCGGTCCAGTGACTGGAGCCGCGCACGCTGGGGAGGACTGCAAATCCAGTCTTTACAGCGATGTGGGGGCGAGACTGGCCACACTAGAGGATGTTTCGGGCGGGTAACTGTGTCATTTCACCTTTTCTTACTCTTTGTTCGTTGAGTTTGACGCGAGTCATATTTTGCGTGACGGGACACTATATAAGGTCTGAATGGAGGATGGTGGTGTACAGGCGGCATGAGGGGGGGCGGGTCTCCCTGTGGTGGGGAATGGTGTTGCTGGATAATTGTCTCCCACTCCACACGAATCCACACCCCCCCCCACACACACACTCCAGCAGTATATGTTGTCCTACAGATCTCTAACCCTACCCACAGAAGAAAAAAGCAAGTGTGTATATGCAGGAAAGCTTTACATACATGACTGGCTACGTCTACGGTCGAATATAAACTAAAAAAAGACACCAGAAGCATCTGGTGTCCCTGAAGATGTGTGGAGTGAGGAAGGTGTACACGGTGATGAAGGAAGGTGCCGCCCTCCTCACGCTACCACCCTCATAGCCTCATCTTTTCCCAGATTTTCCTCAGAGTCCAGTTTACACATGAGGCAATATTCCCGTGAGGGGGAGGGGTGAGCGGCTCTACAGACCCTTTCTCTACCCCCCCCCCCCTTCCTCTCCTTCACCCCCCTGGCAGAAAGTTGGTAAGAACATAATCCCCCCCACTTATACCCCCTCCCCCCCCCTTCAACCCCCATCTCTTAAGTCGCTCTCTTTTTTGCAACAAGTGACGGAGCCTCGGCCCTGTGTACTGGAGCAACACAACACTGAGACGGGGGAAGTGTGTGCCGTCAACAGATGAGGACGGGTGTGTGTCCCACCACCTGCCCGACCCACCACCGGCCCGACCCACCACCTGCCCGACCCACCACCGGCCCGACCCACCACCGGCCCGACCCACCACCGGCCCGACCCACCACCGGCCCGACCCACCACCGGCCCGACCCACCACCGGCCCGACCCACCACCGGCCCGACCCACCACCGGCCCGACCCACCACCGGCCCGACCCACCACCGGCCCGACCCACCACCTGCCCGACCCACCACCTGCCCGACCCACCACCGGCCCGACCCACCACCGGCCCGACCCACCACCGGCCCCACCAGCTACTCGTATGGCCTGAAAACCCCCTCTACAGCTTGGCCCCACCACTTGGGCTCGTGGGCACCACAACGACCTCGCTTCCGGCGTTCGATCCCCCTTGGAGCAAGTGGTTGGGCACCGTTCCTTCCCACCGTCCTACCCCAGGTCTTGGTCCTCCAAGGGCTAGCATAGTGGCACTGGCTGAGTGCCATCTCCTGCTCATTATTACCAGACCTCGCTGGTAGTGTACATGTGGATATCATAATGGAACTGAACAACTGAAAGGAACGCATACAGATTTGATGAGATTGTTACGTAATTTTTTTTTTTTTTTTTTTTTTTTGAGATATATACAAGAGTTGTTACATTCTTGTACAGCCACTAGTACGCGTAGCATTTCGGGCAAGTCCTTAATCCTATGGTCCCTGGAATACGATCCCCTGCCGCGAAGAATCGTTTTTTCATCCAAGTACACATTTTACTGTTGCGTTAAACAGAGGCTACAGTTAAGGAATTGTGCCCAGTAAATCCTCCCCGGCAAGGATACGAACCCATGACATAGCGCTCGCGGAACGCCAGGCGAGTGTCTTACCACTACACCACGGAGACTAAACAATGTAATGTACTGTAAGAACAATGTTTACTAAATTGTTGAGAGATGTATGAGGACTACGAGGCGACTTCACTCCCACGCTGCCAAGGGGGTAGGAATACTTGGGGTAAGAACGGCTGCTCCAGACTCTCCTGTCAACGATTGATTGATTGATAAACATTAAGCCAGCCAAGAGGTGGCACGGGCATGAATAGCCCGTAATCCCATCAACCTGTTCTCTCAAGTCATATATCCAGCCTGTGAGGCGGTCACCTCTCCTCACCTGGCCCAGGTGAGTGGACTACCCAGGTGAGGCTGCCTGTGGGCACCTCTCCTGGACCTACAAGTCTCCAGCCATCCACAACTCCTACAATATCCGATACATAATCAAGGTCTTGGCTGAGTCAGGTAGGAACGCGCTCGCTGCTTTTACCGGGAAATATTGTATATTAAGAGATGCAATGACAGCTGCAGCTCGCGGGAGTGCGCACGCACCCAACCACTTGCTCCAACGGGGATCGAACGCCAGAAGCGAGGTCGTCGTTGTGCCCAGGAGCCCAAATGGTGGGGCCAAGTTGTAGAGGGGGTTTGAGGCCAGACGAGTAGCTGGTGGGGCCGGTGGTGGGTCGGGCCGGTGGTGGTTGGGGCCGGTAGTGGGTGGGGCCTGTGGTGGGACACACACGTCCTTATCTGTTGACGGCACACACTTCCCCCGTCTCAGTGTTGTGTTCCTCCAGCACAGAAACAGACAGAGAGAAAGATCTAGGAGTTGATATCACACCAAACCTGTCTCCTGAAGCCCACATAAAGAGAATAACGTCAGCGGCATATGCTAGGCTGGCTAACATCAGAACAGCGTTCAGGAACCTGTGTAAGGAATCATTCAGAATCTTGTACACCACATATGTAAGACCAATCCTGGAGTATGCGGCCCCAGCATGGAGCCCGTACCTTGTCAAGCACAAGACGAAGCTGGAAAAAGTCCAAAGGTATGCTACTAGACTAGTCCCAAAGCTAAGAGGCATGAGTTACGAGGAAAGGCTGCGGGAAATGCACCTTACGACACTGGAAGAAAGAAGAGTAAGGGGGGGACATGATCACAACCTACAAAATCCTCAGGGGAATCAACCGGGTAAACATAGTTCATCCTCTATTCAACACTGGAGGGACGCGAACAAGGGGACACAGGTGGAAGCTGAGTACCCAAATGAGCCACAGAGACTTTTTCAGTGTCAGAGTAGTTAACATTTGGAATGCATTAGGCAGTGATGTGGTGGAGGCTGACTCCATACACAGTTTCAAGTGTAGATATGATAGAGCCCAGTAGGCTCAGGAATCTGTACACAAGTTGATTGACGGTTGAGAGGCGGGACCAAAGAGCCAAAGCTCAACCCCCGCAAACACAACTAGGTGATTACAACTATGTGAGTACACAGGATGAGTGTGTGGAGGCGGCCACACCCTCCCACAGGTGTGGAGGCGGCCACACCCTCCCACAGGTGTGGAGGCGGCCACACCCTCCCACAGGTGTGAAGGCGGCCAAACCCTCCCACAGGTGTGGAGGCGGCCACACCCTTCCACAGATGTGGAGGCGGCCACACCCTCCCACAGATGTGGAGGCGGCCACACCCTCCCACAGATGTGGAGGCGGCCACACCCTCCCACAGGTGTGGAGGCGGCCACACCCTCCCACAGGTGTGGAGGCGGCCACACCCTCCCACAGGTGTGGAGGCGGCCACACCCTCCCACAGGTGTGGAGGCGGCCACACCCTCCCACAGGTGTGGAGGCGGCCACACCCTCCCACAGGTGTGGAGGCGGCCACACCCTCCCACAGGTGTGGAGGCGGCCACACCCTCACACAGGTGTGGAGGCGGCCACACCCTCCCACAGGTGTGGAGGCGGCCACACCCTCCCACAGGTGTGGAGGCGGCCACACCCTCCCACAGGTGTGGAGGCGGCCACACCCTCCCACAGGTGTGGAGGCGGCCACACCCTCACACACACACATTACCTCACAGCTGACTATTAACTTCAACGACCACCATATATTTTTTATTTATTTATCCAACGCGACAGAGGAGCCTGGGAGCCTAATTTCCAATTTTCACCCCATTTTGGCCACATGGCCGAAAGATATATATATATATATATATATATATATATATATATATATATATATATATATATATATATATATGTGTGTGTGTGTGTGTGTATATATAATTAGGTTGCTTGGGTTCGGGCGTTTCTGGTATGGTTAGAAGGTTGAGTTTTTTACGCAGTGGCGGCTCAGGACTGGGTTGGGTTGGGAGTTGTACAAGATGTAGCGGTTTCGCCTAGAATACATTTCTCGCTTGGAAGGAATCGATTCCTGTCCCTTTGCGGGGGGAACAGTGGTATCAGGTGAAAGGAAACGCGCGCAACCATTTTTGTCCTCCTTAGGGGATTGAACCCGGGCCCTCTATTTTGAGTCGAGAACGTAGACTACTGAGCTACAGGGACCCTTTAGTTTAAAATACAGCTGGATGAAATTTATCAGGAATAATGCAGGGGAGAGCAGCATACTATTGACAACCCGCCGGCTTCCTGTACCCGTCAAGGCCACTAGAGACGGTGGCCCTCGGGTAAATTCAGTGCCTTGCCTGCCCCAGCACGGTGGAGGGAGCAGCCACCGGAGTGGAGGGCGAGTCCCACCTCCAACACCCACCTCAGGGGCGTCCAAGACCTCCCCCCCCCTCTCTACTCATTAGTGAGATCGACCTCAGGTGAGTGTCAACAGGTCCCTCACAGAGTAACGCACCAGTCACTCCCCATTAGCGCTCCCACGCGGTCTTATAACGCCTCCGAGATGTTAAGAAATTCCAGACGCCTCTCCCGGTAATGGAGTTTCAGGGGGAACTCATCTGTAAAATAATAGGCCAAGGGGTCCATTGTGAGGCCCTGCGTGGTGATTGGTTTAGTGAGATGGGGTCCCCGCTAAGGTGATCCCCCCCCCCCTTCCAGGGTTTGGTGGGGGAGTGGGTCCCAGGGCTTGGGGGGGGGGTCCTAGGGCTTTGTGGGGGGGGGGTCCCAAGGCGTAATACACAGCACCGTCTAGGGTTGTGCAACCGGTCCTCTTGGGGACACTTGTTGGAAGATTGTGTCTGAGGGTCAGTGATCATCCCAGGCCCCCACACACCCGTCCCAGGCCACACACACCCGTCCCAGGCCCCCACACACCTGTCCCAGGCCACACACACCCGTCCCAGGCCACACACACCCGTCCCAGGCCACACACACCTGTCCCAGGCCACACACACCCGTCCCAGGCCACACACACCCGTCCCAGGCCACACACACCCGTCCCAGGCCACACACACCCGTCCCAGGCCACACACACACACACCCGTCCCAGGCCACACACACCCGTCCCAGGCCACACACACCCGTCCCAGGCCACACACACCCGTCCCAGGCCACACACACCCGTCCCAGGCCACACACACACACACCTGTCCCAGGCTACACACACCCGTCCCAGGCCCCCACACACCCGTATGTAAACAACTAAACATATTAATTAATTTCATTCATATCATTGTTTGCTGCTGAAGCATAACTTATGAGAAGAATCAGACCAGTGGACTGATAAGGTGGCTACTAGACTTTAACTGAGGCAAATGCAAAGTTATGACGATAAGAACATAAGTTAGAAGACCATAAATACAATACTTAATGAAGGTGAGGCAGCTTCTTACATCATAGGAGGAGAGAGACTTGGAAGACAACACCTGACCTAACACCAGCAGGACAACACCTGACCTAACACCAGCAGGACAACACCTGACCTAACACCAGCAGGACAACACCTGACCTAACACCAGCAGGACAACACCTGACCTAACACCAGCAGGACAACACCTGACCTAACACCAGCAGGACAACACCTGACCTAACACCAGCAGGACAACACCTGACCTAACACCAGCAGGACAACACCTGACCTAACACCAGCAGGACAACACCTGACCTAACACCAGCAGGACAACACCTGACCTAACACCAGCAGGACAACACCTGACCTAACACCAGCAGGACAACACCTGACCTAACACCAGCAGGACAACACCTGACCTAACACCAGCAGGACAACACCTGACCTAACACCAGCAGGACAACACCTGACCTAACACCTGCAGGACAACACCTGACCTAACACCAGCAGCATAAACTAGCCCTTGTGTGGTTAGCCTCCAGGAACGTGTATAAAGGTGTTGTAATATACACCTGTGTATTGTGTCCCAGTATATAATTCCACCGAGAGATGGTAACCTGAACTATGAATGTTCCAGTTATATGCAACAAGGCTTGTCCCGGACTTAAGGGCACTGGAATATGAAGAAAAAAATATGTGACTGAACTGGATCTAACCGCAATAGAAGAAAAAAAGGTCCAGGAGAGACATGATTACTCCATACAAGATTTGAAGTGGAGTTGATACCTGGTACTCCGGTAAGCAGTGTTTCAAGCGAGGAACATAACGAGGGAGACTTAATAAAACTTTGTAAGCGCAAGTTTTGTAAATGTAATGGGTTAGTGGGTTGAACTTAAAGCTTAACATCTCCCATTTATATATTGAATAACTTAATAATGTATATATTAATATTTTCGAAAATTATGGTGTTTATGAAAGCTTGGCTAGTTAAGCCTACCCGAGCTGAAGAGTATAGCATGGATAATACAGTAGAGTAAGGATAATACAGTATACCATGGATAATACAGTATACCATGGCTAATACAGTACAGCATGGAAAATACAGTAGAGTAAGGATAATACAGTGCAGCATGGGTAATACAGTAACCGATACACTAACTGTATGAGCTATGCACTAACTGTATTGATAATGCAGTAACCAATACATTAACTGTATGCATAATACAGTAACCAATACACTAACTGTATGAGCTATGCACTAACTGTATTGATAATGCAGTAACCAATACATTAACTGTATGCATAATACAGTAACCAATACACTAACTGTATGGATAATACAGTAACCAATACACAAACTGTATGGGCAATACAATAACCACTAACTATATTGGTAATAGAACAGAACAAAATATCCCTAGCTGGAAACATAAGCAGATATTTGCACCTTCCAGCTTAGCCAGTCAATATTTACGTGTCCAAGACGGATTCTCGCTAATACTGAGTCTCTCCCTCGTCCTCCTCCTCCTCTTCGTCCATAATGATTGGGATTGCCAGCTGCAACCATGTTGTACCATCGTACAGATTCACTGGTTTGTGCTTCTATCCACCTTTCCTCAGTTACCTTGTCACGGTGATGTTGCCTGATGATAACTTTAATTTGTAGCAGAGTCATGGGTATTCAGTATGGCGTGTCCTTGTAGTGAAGGCTGAAGTGTGCGTGACTCCTTGGTGGAGCTCTCGGGTCATGGTGTACTCTCGCGGGTCAAGGTCACCGCAGGAGTGGGTGTGGCGCCACCAACCCGTCCTCGACTCAGGTCCATTCCATCCAGCGGTCGACCCCACAGACACATTCATAAATTTTAATATTCTGTTCATTCAAAACAGAAATTTTCTCAAAAATAAATTACTATTGCAATATATTAGCATATTGTGCATATATAGGCATAGGTTAGGTTAGGTGTTTAGGTTCTGTTGGCGATTATTTGTATTTGTAGTACGTGGGTGAAGCATTTACAGCGTTGTGGTTCGAACAAGATCCATCAGTGAAGCACTTGTTCCGGAGGTGTTCGAACGAAATCAGTTGTGAATTGTGTGTAACAGCCCGTCCTCTAAAGACCCAAAAGTGATTCCATCCATCCGCCAAACCCGCTGTTTATGAATGACAAACGGCTTACACACGACTCACAACTGATTTCGTTTAAAAACTTCCGGAACAAGTGCTTCACTGACGACTTTTGTTCGAACCACAACGCTGTAAATGCTTCACCCACGTACTACAAATACAAATAATCGCCAACAGAACCTAAACACCTAACCTAACCTATATATGCACAATATGCTAATATATTATAATAGTAATTTATTTTTGAGAAAATTTCTGTTCTGAATGAACATAATGTTAAAATTTATAATTGCGTCTGTGGGGTCGACCGCTGGATGGAATGGACCCGAGTCGAGGACGGGTTGTGTGTAAATCGTTTTTCATTCATAAACAGGGGGGTTGGTGGGTGCATGGAATCACTTTTGGGTCTTTGGAGGACGGGCTGGACCCTCGGGTGTTGGGGGGAGGAGGGGGACGTCGCGTGGGTGTGTAGGGGGTGTGGCTGCAGCGTGGGTGTCAAGTGCGCGGGTGGAGTCGTGTGTGTGTGTGTGTGTGTGTGTGTGTGTGTGTGTGTGTGTGTGTGTGTGTGTGTGTGTGTGTGTGTGTGTGTGTGTGTGTGTGTGTGAAGGTCCCGCCCAGCAGGAGTCATACACCAGCCACGGGTTGAGAGGGAGACGAACCCCCGCCGGAGCCGCCTTGGGCACCGCCAGGTGTGGCTGTATTGATCATGTTACTGTAGAAGAACACGTGACAACTTGCCTGTGCTGGAGGAGGCGTGGTGCACGCCACGTGGTGCACGCCACGTGGTGCACGCCGCGTGCTCGCACACTGGTATCAACGCACGGACGCCAGTACGCAGCGCCGGCACGTGAGAATGATGCGCGCGCATGAGGGTGCTCATGCGCCTACATACCATGGTGTATGATGTGCGTGCCATGCCTACATACCATTTTTTATTATTTTTTTTTATTTTTGCCCCGAGGGGCGAGTTTATTGGGCAGCGCCACTCATCTTGTGAGTGGACACACCGCCATAGTGACAGTATTGGGCAGCGCCACTCATCTTGTGAGTGGACACACCGCCATAGTGACAGTATTGGGCAGCGCCACTCATCTTGTGTGTGGACACACCGCCATAGTGACAGTATTGGGCAGCGCCACTCATCTTGTGTGTGGACACACCGCCATAGTGACAGTATTGGGCAGCGCCACTCATCCTGTGAGTGGACACACCGCCATAGTGACAGTATTGGGCAGCGTCACTCATCCTGTGAGTGGACACACCGCCATAGTGACAGTATTGGGCAGCGCCACTCATCCTGTGAGTGGACACACCGACATAGTGACAGTATTGGGCAGCGCCACTCATCCTGTGAGTGGACACACCGCCATAGCAGCATGTACAACACTCCCCAATAGGAAGAAAACCCGCTGGGTTGTTCATCCTGTCACTTGTACCCAGACACAGCTGGGACTTGCTTAACTGTCTCACATATGGTCGAGGAGGGGCAGCGTCTCAGGATACTATACCTGGCCACCTCAGCTTGCCTGGCCAAAATAATGACGGTTGGCCAAGAAAGGCTGGTGGTACGTGGCTCTTATCTTCAACACTGGCTCCCTTCGGCACACTGCCCTCTCCTTTATATATATATATATATATATATATATATATATATATATATATATATATATATATATATATATATATATATATATAATAATAATAATATGCTTCTGTCTTCATTAAACACTGCAGTATAACTGATCACTTCAATGTTTGGTTTTATTTAATAATTTGCGAAATTTGTCTAATGGCTCACTATTGGTTAACGAACGGAAAAGAAGGTATCCAATTCGATAATCACCACATGTAATGATGCGTGGCTGGTTACACAGGGTAGGGGCAGGTGTAGCTGCCAGGGGCAGGTGTAGCTGCCAGGGGTAGGTGTTCCTCCCAGGTGTAGGGACGAGGACGAGGCGAGGGTCGCCAGGAGCCAGCACCCGCCTCACACGCCTCTGACGACGTACTCACCGGCGGGTCCCGGGACCACCGAGCCGCTCACAGGAATCTTGAGGCATTTTGTCCTCTCAGCTGGACCAATCACGGGGATCTAACAGCATGACGTCATCTACCTCCATTTTATATTTTAGTCAATAATGCAGGGCGGAGGGCGGTCAGTGCCAAGGCCAGGTGAGAGGATTAACGCAGCCGCGAGTCGTTAACCTACGCCAGGTGTTGAGCCTTGACCTAAACAAGGCTCATCGCGCTAAACTACCTCAGGTGATTTAAGAGTGAAAATGCCCGTGATTACCGTCGACGTTTCCAGAGACCATAAACACTTGATGATTCTCTCTGATGGGATTTTCGCGTTTTGTTTTTTTATCAGAGGAATTTGGATTGCGATGAAGGCAAAAATTGGTCAGTGAGGCGCACACACCTGCGCCACTACCACTTACCCACCTACCCACCTACCCACCTACCTACCTACCCACCTTTCCACCTACCCAGGTTCCTCTGCAGCGGCTGCCACCACCACCTCACTCAGGTTCCCACAACTGCTGACCACTACCACCTACACACCCACCTACCCACCTACCCACCTACCCACCTTTCCACCTACCCACCTACCCAGGTTCCTCTGCAGCGGCTGCCACCACCACCTCACTCAGGTTCCCACAACTGCTGACCAACCAACAAGTGTGTTGTAACCTTCAACATATTTCAGGACAAACGTAAACTCTGGATATATTCACCGAGAACGACTTTACACTTCTCGGGGATATTTGTGTCTATAAATTTGAAAGTCTGTTTGTTGGAGGCCAGAGGCTTGATGCCTTAACCAATTTTTAACAGTAATTGCTGTCGGGTGCATGCCCAACATGGGCAGGTCGAAGTTGGCATCAATGAAACGACTGCCCCTGAACATAGTGCCTGTGCGACCCCGATGACGATTCTTGCAGTATCACATTAACCAGACAGAATAGTATATTTCTCTTGATATGATAAACATTAACCACTGATTTATGCAAGTTTTTTCGAAAAAATCTATCATACTTTGCTTATAATATGACTTCATGGGATCATCACCACTGGATCTCAAGCACCAGTAGTAGTAGACATCCATCAGTCTTAGGAGACTGGAGTTGCGCTCTGATATCGGCCTGGTCTGGAGTGGCCTCTCCAGGGCGCAAAGCCAGGGTAGGTTGATTCGGGGGGAGAAGCTGTTACCCAAGCAGCAGGTCCCCCCCTCTCCACGGCGCCATATGCCTTAACAAAACTTAATAAACTCTTCATAAATTTCCATCTTTATGTGTCGCTTGGTTCCTCCTTGTCATCTCCCTTGTGTGTCATCAAGGACACGTTGATCCTCCCCAAATTCTCCAGTACTAAATTGTTTAACATAAGTGAAAGTCAGTGATTAACATCAAAAGAAGAAACCTTGCCAGCAAAGCAGTGTTTCTTGTCACATTGATATACATGTTTTAAGATCTCCTTTAGACAGGATGGTGGCAGCATTAGTAATAGGGTTACCTTCACTCTAAATATTGGCTAGACGTTTTAATGAGATATATTTAAGAACTCCAGGATGTGAACCTACAGTGGTACAGTGGTACAGTGGTACAGTGGTACAGTGGTATCACCTCGTGATGCAATAGCTTGTTACACTAGATCTTTGTTTCAATAGCAGCACGTGTTACACTGAGCAGCTCTGGTGCTGAGCAGCTCCAGTGCTGAGTAGCTCTGGTGCTGAGCAACTACAGTGCTGAGTAGTTCTGGTGCTGAGCAACTACTGTGCTGAGTAGCTCTGGTGCTGAGCAGCTACAGTGCTGAGTAGTTCTGGTGCTGAGCAACTACAGTGCTGAGTAGTTCTGGTGCTGAGCAACTACAGTGCTGAGTAGTTCTGGTGCTGAGCAGCTCCAGTGCTGAGTAGCTCTGGTGCTGAGCAGCTCCAGTGCTGAGTAGTTCTGGTGCTGAGCAGCTCCAGTGCTGAGTAGCTCTGGTGCTGAGCAACTACAGTGCTGAGTAGCTCTGGTGCTGAGCAACTACAGTGCTGAGTAGCTCTGGTGCTGAGCAGCTACAGTGCTGAGTAGCTCTGGTGATGAGCAGCTACAGTGCTGAGTAGCTCTGGTGCTGAGTAACTACAGTGCTGAGTAGCTCTGGTGATGAGCAGCTACAGTGCTGAGTAGCTCTGGTGCTGAGCAGCTCCAGCAGATGGTGGTCGCATGTCACACAGTAAATACAAACTAATCTCCAGTTCAACTCTGAATTCCTCTTTCCTCCGGAAATGAAGTGTTTCGAGGTCTGTGAGAGCCCTCGTCCCGTCCCACCGAGGCCCATCTCTCACTCCTCTTCCTTTATCACCTCCTCCATCTCCCATTTCTTGCGTTATTTTCATAATTTTTTTTAACGTGTTTCTTCCACCATGAGCTTGTGTGAGTGTGTCCAACCCGCTAAACACACACCGAAACTACGACGTTGGTACAACGTTCGAACAAGTTTTAACACCTCCTAACCAGTTATAACAACCAATATAGCAAGTTGTAACAACGTTCTAATACGTCATAAACACGTTAAGCCAAGATGTAACAACTTTATTGCAAGTTGTAACAAGCGGAAAATAGAGACAGTTTCGATTTGTGTTTCCAGGGAACGTCCTTCCATTTCTAAGATCTCCTCCAGCTTCTCTGAGAGAAGTCTCCTCCCCTTCCCTGAGATCCCCTTCTCCTTCCCTGAGAGGACTCCTTGGTTTACTGACTGACAGGAGGAAGAAAGCAATAGTTTTAGGTGGGTTATAGATTGTTTAATTCTTGCGTGGCTGAGGCGGACCAACGGGGCGTTGACAGGCCATAAAGGGTGTGAGGGACGTGTTCCCGGGCCCTGATGACCACCTGCCGGACGTGCATGGCCTTGTCTGCTGCGAGGCCCTGTCTGCTACGAGGCCCCGTCACCGGCGAGCTAGTGGCTCTCTCTGGTGAGGATCTGTCTGCTGTGGACCATTTCAGGGGTCCACAGCAGACAGGGGGTCCCTGCCGTCTGTGGGGCTGTGTGCCAGGGGACCCTGCCGTCTGTGGGGCTGTGTGTGCCAGGGGACCCTGCCGTCTGTGGGGCTGTGTGTGCCAGGGGACCCTGCCGTCTGTGGGGCTGTGTGTGCCAGGGGTCCCTGCCGTCTGTGGGGCTGTGTGTGCCAGGGGTCCCTGCCGTCTGTGGGGCTGTGTGTGAGAGGGGTCCCTGCCGTCTGTGGGGCTGTGTGTGAGAGGGGACCCTGCCGTCTGTGGGGCTGTGTGTGAGAGGGGACCCTGCCGTCTGTGGGGCTGTGTGTGCCAGGGGACCCTGCCGTCTGTGGGGCTGTGTGTGCCAGGGGTCCCTGCCGTCTGTGGGGCTGTGTGTGAGAGGGGTCCCTGCCGTCTGTGGGGCTGTGTGTGCCAGGGGACCCTGCCGTCTGTGGGGCTGTGTGTGCCAGGGGACCCTGCCGTCTGTGGGGCTGTGTGTGCCAGGGGACCCTGCCGTCTATGGGGCTGTGTGTGAGAGGGGTCCCTGCCGTCTGTGGGGCTGTGTGTGAGAGGGGACCCTGCCGTCTGTGGGGCTGTGTGTGAGAGGGGTCCCTGCCGTCTGTGGGGCTGTGTGTGCCAGGGGACGCTGCCGTCTGTGGGGCTGTGTGTGCCAGGGGACCCTGCCGTCTGTGGGGCTGTGTGTGAGAGGGGACCCTGCCGTCTGTGGGGCTGTGTGTGCCAGGGGACCCTGCCGTCTGTGGGGCTGTGTGTGAGAGGGGACCCTGCCGTCTGTGGGGCTGTGTGTGAGAGGGGACCCTGCCGTCTGTGGGGCTGTGTGTGCCAGGGAACCCTGCCGTCTGTGGGGCTGTGTGTGCCAGGGGACCCTGCCGTCTGTGGGGCTGTGTGTGCCAGGGATCCCTGTCGTCTGTGGGGCTGTGTGTCAGGGGTCCCTGCCGTCTGTGTCTGCCGAAAATCAAGTCTGAGGTCATATGATCACAGACTTGGTTTTATCTTAAGACTTAGCGAACTTTGGGGCTTAGGTCCTGAGCCCAACATGTGATACAAGACTTAATATACATGTTGAATGATGTAGCTCGGTTATCAAGACTAACTTGCTTAGTTAACTGAATTTTGGAATTCGGTTCCCTGAGCCCATTATATCCCTCTATAAACTTTACCACTACTGCCAACTGTTATAAACCCCAGGTAGCCTAGTGAGTCTACCAGGTGAGGGTTATTCTGCACACCTGACCATAGATTAGGATGCCGGGGGGAAGAAAGTTTGTTAAGTAAGCGTCGGTGAATGAATAGAGGCAAGGAGAGGATGAGCATCTTATAAAAGTCAGATGGAATGAGATGTCGACATTTTGTGACGTGACGTGACGCAGACAGAGGGTTTAACGAGTCATTTGAGTTGCTACAGTCGTCAGGAATGGATGTACGTCGCTGCCCTCCTGGGTAGAAGGAAGATTACAGTTCCTTGTTTAGTGGTTGAGAGAAGGCTACTTGTTATCAAGTGTGAGGAAGCTGCTGGGATGTCGTACGTCATTTTTCAGTGATTGTGAAGATTTTAGAGGCGACCTGAAGCCTAGATGGCAGTCGTGTCCTGTGTGGACTCTAATGCGAGATATTCCTTTGAGTGGAGGAACGTAAACAGGTGTGTGTGAAGCCTGCCAGGCGACTTTATGTGCTCAAGTCACGACTGAAAGAAACTATGAGAAACAGTCCTAAAGGATTTTGTTGGACGACCAAGAGTATCATCATGTTGGAGCGTCACAGGGCAAGCGTCCTCATGTAATAAAATTCTGTGTTAAGCTCAATTAGTGAAAATAAAATAAATACATATATAGTAATGAAACACACACAATAATGAACTTCACGGGCATCTGAGTGGGACTTCAGGTGCAGCAGATATGGGAATGACTGCAGGAGTACCCACCCGATTTTGAGGACCCAGACGGATATTCTTAGTGGTGGACCTCAGGACGTAGAACAGAGAATAGTATGGACACCTTGATATATATGAGGGAGTACTTGATTACATATTGGCATGAACGACGCAGTGTAAGGTGAGAAACTGATTTATTTTCTTGTTGGAGATATTTTTATGTGGCAGGTATTGAACCGCACGCCGAGAGGAGCAGCAGGTTATGGGCCGGAATTGAGCAGCAGCCTAATACAGTTTATATGATGAAGACCTCATATGATTTTTAGAGTGTTACCGGTTAATAGAAGCCTAGAGTACTGTACAGTATTATTATATATGTAGCCAGAAACGTTTTGCGTAATAGTGGCTTTAGGCATTGTATGTACTAGCTCTATCTATAAATCCATCAACTTTTGTATCTTACTCTGTATGTATGTACCTTACCTGAATAAAAATTTATTATTATTTATTATTATTATTATTTCCTTTCACGTATTTTTATGTAATAGATGTTTGTCTGTTGACAACTGATTTTTGCTCTTGTCCAGGTGAGGCTTCCTAGATAGTGAGTGAGAGAGGAACGGTTGCAAATTGGTTGACAGTGATCAGTAACATCATAAAGGGGAAGTAGGAGATCATCCCATAATAAGGAGAGTGTTGGGGAGTCACGGCGGCTTGAGAGGGTGTGTATTCATGACCATTAGGCTAGATTGGAACCGCACCTTCAAATAAAGGTGACGTTAAGCCCCTCTCCAAGTATACGGCGATTACAGGATATGCATTGGATGGGATGGTTATCCGTAACCATCATAGGATGATTATAGGAGCAAGAGCTCCTGACATCTCAGGCTCTTCAAATTCAGTTGGTCGTGTGTTTCCATGGAGTGCGGACGCACGACTCTTGGAGCTGCTATTTTCTTGTGTAAGTAACTCTTATAACAGCTCAGGTTTGGATGAATCTATCAGACACGTTATTAGGGACACACTATTGATAGTGTGACATTTTAGTTTTACCCTGTTGACCAAACCACAAACTCGAAAGTGAAGGGACGACGACGTTTCGATCCGTCCTGGACCATTCTCAAGTCGATTGTGAATCGACTTGAGAATTGTACCACAATGGACATGAGAATGGTCCAAGATGGACCGAAACGTCGTCGTCCCTTCACCTTCTAGTGAGTACTGGAACACTTGATGATATATTGGACTTGTATCCAAAATTGACCATGTAATGTATCAATCATACAATGTATGTATGGGATGTAACTATATAACCTGAGCTTGTAAAAGCACCTTCATCACCTTCAGTGATTAAGTGCTTAATTGCACACTAGTTTCTTTATCAGCTACCTCACCCTGTCAGGGTAAATGAGACAAATGTATGTGAATGCATGTATGTGTGTATATATGTATGTGTATGTGTGTGTGTGTGTGTATATGTATGGGTATAAAGCATATATGGAAGCTGATCAGAATTACATTTCACCTTTGTGAATGTACATTAATGACACTATGTAAAAGACACATCTAATACTTTATGTAGGGCGTACGTAAATCTGTGTATCTTTGTATTTACGTATGTAGGTTAGCTTAGCATTTTAAAAGCACCGAATCACCTTCTGTGGTTGAGTGTTCAATAAACCCTTGAACTGTATGTTTAACACTTCTCTAACCCTGTCCATGGAGGACAGAAGAAAATGTATATATGCTGGTTAGCATTGTAAATGTGTGGCCACGTCTGTGGTAGAAAATAATAAAAAAAAAAAAAAAAAAAAAAAAACCTTCTAGTGTGTGGTTTGGTCAACATACTTCAGCCACGTTATTGTGACTCCTCGTCTACATAGTTTTACCCTGTGATAGATACCTTTGGAACATTAGACTGCCACATCGATAGTTCAAGGGATGTTGGTTGGCTTAATAGTATGTATTTTTGGTTGTTTAAATGACGTCAGTGCTATAATAATTATACGGAAGCTTTGCTATAATTCCTGCATTATTTGCAATATTAATTTACTGGCACTTTGTACTATAACTATTTGGTATATATATGTTTGATAATTTATTCTGCGCCTGCTGCTCACTATACACATTGGTAAATTTTTATTTGGAATTCCAGTTATCCCTTGTCCAACACGGGTCATTTTATGTAATACAGTTTTCCTCAGACAAGATCGGAGGCGGAGACCTGGCCATTTATTGTGGAATTGCAATAACTGCAGACCATGGTCCTTGTTACTAGTGGGTGATGGCATTGTTCACTACCACTCACAGGATGGTTATAGGGGCCCACTACCACTCACAGGATGGTTATAGGGGCCCACTACCACTCACAGGATGGTTATAGGGGCCCACTACCACTCACAGAATGGTTATAGGGGCCCACTACCACTCACAGGATGGTTATAGGGGCCCACTACCACTCACAGGATGGTTATGGGGCCCACTACCACTCACAGAAGGGTTATGGGGCCCACTACCACTCACAGGATGGTTATGGGGCCCACTACCACTCACAGGATGGTTATGGGGGCCCACTACCACTCACAGGATGGTTATAGGCGCCCACTACCACTCACAGGATGGTTATAGGGGCCCACTACCACTCACAGGATGGTTATAGGGGCCCACTACCACTCACAGGATGGTTATAGGGGCCCACTACCACTCACAGGATGGTTATAGGGGCCCACTACCACTCACAGGATGGGTATGGGGCCCACTACCACTCACAGGATGGTTATAGGGGCCCACTACCACTCACAGAATGGTTATAGGGGCCCACTACCACTCACAGGATGGTTATAGGGGCCCACTACCACTCACAGGATGGTTATAGGGGCCCACTACCACTCACAGGATGGTTATAGGGGCCCACTACCACTCACAGGATGGGTATGGGGCCCACTACCACTCACAGAAGGGTTATGGGGCCCACTACCACTCACAGAAGGGTTATGGGGCCCACTACCACTCACAGGATGGTTATAGGGGCCCACTACCACTCACAGAATGGTTATAGGGGCCCACTACCACTCACAGGATGGTTATAGGGGCCCACTACCACTCACAGGATGGTTATAGGGGCCCACTACCACTCACAGGATGGTTATAGGGGCCCACTACCACTCACAGGATGGTTATAGGGGCCCACTACCACTCACAGGATGGTTATAGGGGCCCACTACCACTCACAGGATGGTTATAGGGGCCCACTACCACTCACAGAATGGTTATAGGGGCCCACTACCACTCACAGGATGGTTATAGGGGCCCACTACCACTCACAGGATGGTTATAGGGGCCCACTACCACTCACAGGATGGTTATAGGGGCCCACTACCACTCACAGGATGGGTATGGGGCCCACTACCACTCACAGGATGGGTATGGGGCCCACTACCACTCACAGAAGGGTTATCGGGCCCACTACCACTCACAGAAGGGTTATGGGGCCCACTACCACTCACAGGATGGTTATAGGGGACCACTACCACTCACAGAATGGTTATAGGGGCCCACTACCACTCACAGGATGGTTATAGGGGCCCACTACCACTCACAGGATGGTTATAGGGGCCCACTACCACTCACAGGATGGTTATAGGGGCCCACTACCACTCACAGGATGGGTATGGGGCCCACTACCACTCACAGGATGGGTATGGGGCCCACTACCACTCACAGAAGGGTTATGGGGCCCACTACCACTCACAGAAGGGTTATGGGGCCCACTACCACTCACAGGATGGTTATAGGGGCCCACTACCACTCACAGGATGGGTATGGGGCCCACTACCACTCACAGAAGGGTTATGGGGCCCACTACCACTCACAGGATGGTTATGGGGCCCACAACCACTCACAGGATGGTTATGGGGCCCACTACCACTCACAGAAGGGTTATGGGGCCCACAACCACTCACAGAAGGGTTATGGGGCCCACTACCACTCACAGAAGGGTTATGGGGCCCACAACCATTCACAGGATTAATATGGGCTATACAAACTAGGTTTCCTAAAAGGCACAGTTACTAACAATTAAACTGGCATAATCTGTGCAAAGATTTCGTGCACCATATTCCGTCATTTCTCATTTTCACTGATGTATCTAAATTTGAACAATGCATTATTTAATAAAGCAAACGTATTTGGAAAATAAATGTTTAAAATTAAATACCTGCCAACAGCCATCCGTGCATTAAAGAACAGGAACAACGACACACATGTTTTTCCATAATTAAAATGACTCTCCCTGAGGTTGAAGGCCAGACACTTGTGGTTAGTCTCTCACAACTTTGCACTATGATTTCTGTGGGTTACATGCCCAACATGATCAGGCCTGGGTTAACACAATTGAAACAAGTGCACTTAACACGATGCTAATCTAAACCCCCATAACGATCCTTAGGATATATTAACTGGACTCAGGCTTACTATTTTGTTCTTAATATAATTCAAACATTAAGTATGGATGTTTGCAAAATTAAACAAAAAATTATAAGCCATACGTTGCCTGTAATTCGTATTCATGATGTCATTCTCCCACACCAGCCCCGAACACCCACTTCAGATGAACAAATTCACAAGGGCCGTGACGAGGATTCGAACCTGCGTCCGAGAGCATCCGAGAACTGGAGCGAGATTGCGTCCGAGAGCAGAGTGTAGTGTAACCCACTCCAGCCTCCCAGGAGTCAGTCTCCCACACCACACTGAATTATACACAGGTGTATAATTCAAACAGGTGGGCTCGCTGCCCACCTGTTTGAAATGCTTCGCCCGCGTGTTGGTAATAAAAATAATTGCTAGCCCTCAACAGTTCAATGCGAGGATGATCAAAGGCTTCCTGCTTTTACTGATAATTGTTGCTATAGTATTTTCAATGGTAGTCTAGGTCGGCGGTTTGGGTAACAATCTCATAGTACAATTGGCTTCGTTTTCGACACAATCGGGGATCCCGGGTTCGATTCCCCGGGCGGGACAAGGATGGTTGAGCTAGCAGTAAATTGGAACTCAGGAGATAAACAGGTATTGTTGGGTTACGTCCTGGGGAAGATCATTAGGTCGACCTGGGAAGAGTGTGTGTGTGTGTATATATATATATATATATATTCAGTCTTTCTATCCCCGCCCAAACAATTTATATTATGATTACCATCTTCCGTTTTCTTAGCAGAAAACGTGTCAAAAATCAAGACCTGACCGTGTGGGTGTGGCAGCACTGTATGGACCCGGGAGGTTGGGTCACCGTAGCATGTGACGGTGATGGAGAACGTGTTTAGTGAAGATGTTCACTGATTGTAACTGTGATTGTTGTGAGGATGTGTTCAGCTGGTGACTGTGTGAGTGACGGTGCTCCATGACCACAGTCTGGGAGACCTTGGGGGATACTGTCGTGTTACAGTAATGTGTGTAGTGAAACTCTTGTGTTTCACTTGAGCAAGACCAGTGACCAGGGGGCCAGATTCACGAAACAGTTACGCAAGTACTTACGAACGTGTACCTCTTTCCTCAATCTTTGACGGCTTTGGTTACATTTATTAAACAGTTTACGAGCATGAAAACTACCCAATCAACTGTTGTTATTGTTATAAACAGCCTCCTGGTGCTTCGGAGCTCATTAACTGTATAATAATTGTAAACAAAGCCGCCAAGGATTGAGAAAAGATGTACAGGTTCGCAAGTGCTTGCGTAACTGCTTCGTGAATCTTCGTGAATCTTCGTGAATCTGGCCCTAGTGTTAGAGGGCCGTGGTGGGAAGGTTACCGGCAGACAGCGTGCAGCAGAACTGCCAGTCAAGTGACGCTTCGCTCACCACACCACACACGGGTAGCCGGGGGGGGGGGCGGAACTATTAGGAGAAGCACCAAGCCATTACGACTATATAGCAATGGGAAGGGGTTAGGATAAGGATTTGGGATGGGACGGGGGAAGGAATGGCGTCCAACCACTTGGACGGTCGGGGGATTGAACGCCGACCTGCATGACGCGAAAGAGGGGAGGGGAAAGTGACAGCATGAGAGATCTGTCATAGTCTGTCAACACTGTCTGCACCTCTCGTCAGGATTACCATCACAACATCACCTGTACACCTCACTCGCCAATAATTATCCAGTCATTAAACATGTGTATAGTTTCATTCCCCTGGGCACTTGAAGACTTGAACCGCCGACCCCACGAGTGTAAGGCAGAAGCGCTATCGACTTTGCTATGAATAGTCTTATAAAGGAAAGATTCCAGAAGTAACTAACCGCTGCCCAAGCGGTTAGAGAGAGAACTTTGTCATATTTCCTGTTACCAGGAATATTGTGAAGAAGTATCAGTAGCCTCAGACCACAAGACTCAGGTGGTTGAGGTGAAGCCAACTGCCGAGTTTGCTGCCATTAGTATTCAAAGCCGAAATGTTATTCTAAGTAAGGATGCAGATGATGAGTCGCAATAACGTGGCTGAAATATGTTGACCAGACCACACACTAGAAAGTGAAGGGACGACGACGATTCGGTCCGTCCTGGACCATTCTCAAGTCCATGAGTCCAGGACCTCAAGTCCAAAATGGTCTAGGACGGACCGAAACGTCGTCGTCCCTTCACTTTCTAGTGTGTGGTGTGGTCAACATAAGTAAGGATGCTATAGCAGTGCATGCAAGCACGCGTCAAGAGACACTGCAGGTGACAGTTGCAGCCTGAGGTCACAATGCTGGCCAAGACTTCAGTAAGACTATAAAAGTCTTCACACGCCATAAACGACCCTCAAGCTCTATTGTGAATAAAGTGTAGCATAAATATCCCGCAGTTTACCAGCGCGGTGTTCAAGCCGGCGTGTGTAGCACCGGGAACTGTGCTTCCGGAACCTGTTAAACATTTTTCCACCAGGTTATAAATCCTCGTAATACTAAATGTTTCAGGTTGACGTAATTAGTGGCCGGTGAGAGCGTCGCTGCGGCCTCCACCACAGCTCCCTGGACCTGCACTCTTGATGTGGACAATTAAGTGATAATTAAACAGTCCCCCAGTGTCAAGAGATAGTAGGGTATGCCTACTTCTTCCCCCAGACACAGGGACATAATCCCAGTAAGAGGGGGGGTGTTACTGGGCTTGTACCCGCGCCTCACACCACCTCCCTCACCCCCCTAGGATGCCTCACCTAGCGTGGTCTTCAACAATACAGCATCATCGCCTGGTCGGGTGCGTGGCAGCATCCCTTACCTACGCATTCAGCCTTACTGGCGAACATTGGCTCTCTTGTCACCGCTCCGCTGGGTGAAACATGTGTTTTTCTCAGGCTGGGAGCACAATGGTGGCTCTGGGTGGAGGCAGGGCTTTTGTTTCACTCTTTGTGCCTGTTAAATTTAGTGAGCATGTCAACATTGCCCGTGAAAGAATATTTGCATGGATATTTTTTTTTTCTGCGCCGTGTACGCTCAAAGATTTTACAGTAAAACTTGTGAAACAAACACACACACACAAACACACACACACACACACACACACACACACACACACACACACACACACACACACACTTAAATACATGTCAGCACTGGAGAAATGCCCGACACACCACTGGAACATTATCTAACACAGTGCACAGTTACAAACTAAATAACATTTAAACTTAAATTCAACAGAGCAGAAGTTGTTAAACACGTGGGACAAAATCTTACTGAAGCGACCATACGAGTCATAAATACTCATACTCCGCCCAAATAAAACAGAAACAAGCAGCACTTAGCGGGCCAGCCAGAGGCTTAGAGCCCGCGCAAAAATATGCATGAAAAAAACTTACACACACACCGAGGGGGCCGGTGGCTGAGTGGACAGCACGCTGGAGACGTAGTCCTGTGGACCGGGGTTCGATTTCCGGCACCGGCAGGAAACTACTTGCAGAGTTTCTTTCACCGTTATGCCCCTGTTACCTAGCAGTAAATAGGTACCTGAGAGTTAGACAGCTGTCACGGGCTGCTTCCTGGTGTGTGTGTGTGGGGAGAGAGAGAGAGAAAGAGAGAGAACTTGGTAGTAACAGTTGATTGAGAGTTGAGAGGCGGGCCGAAAAAGCAGAGCTCAACCCCCGCAAGCACAACTAGGTGAATACACTCCCACACATACACTCCTCACGTCCCTGGAAGACAGAAGAGTAAGGGGAGACATGATAACCACCTACAAAGTTCTCAGGGGAATTGACAGAGTTGACAAAGACAAACTCTTCAGCACGGGTGGAACACGAACAAGGGGATATAAGTGGAAACTTAGTACGCAAATGAGCCACACATATTAGAAAGATTTTTTCAGTGTCAGAGTAGTTAACAAATTAAATGCATTAAGCAGTGATGTGGTGGAGGCTGACTTCATAAACAGTTTTAAATGTAGATATGATAGAGCCCAGTAGGCTCAGGAACCTGTACACCAGTTGATTGACAGTTGATAGGCGGGACCAGAGAGCCAGAGCTCAACCCCCGCAAACACAACTAGATGAGACACACACACACACACACACACACACACACACACACACACACACACACACACACGCACGCACACACACACACACACTCTCTCTCTCTCTCTCTCTCTCTCTCTCTCTCTCTCTCTCTCTCTCTCTCTCTCTCTCTCTCTCTCTCTCTCTCTCTCTCTCTCTCTCTCTCTCTCTCTCTCTCTCTCTCTCTCTCTCTCTCTCTCTCTCTCTCTCTCTCTCTCTCTCTCTCTCTCTCTCTCTCTCTCTCTCTCTCTCTCTCTCCCCCTCTCTCTCTCTCTCAGTAGAGTTGCCAGCCTGGCGAGACAAAGAAGAGCTTACACAAGAGAATGTGGAGGATCTTGGAGCGCCCCACACAACACTTCATGTAGGACAGACCTAACTCTGTGTATCTATGTATTTACGTTTGTAGGTTAGCTTAGCATTTTATAAGCGCTACAATCACCTGTGGTTGATTGTTCAATAAACCCCTGAACTATATGTTTAACAGATGTCTCACCCTGTCCATGGAGGACAGCAGAGTATGTATATATTCTGGTTAGCATTGTTAATGTCTGGCCACGTCTGTGGTAGAGAAAAAAAACTGAGGCCGACAGCTACCTTCATATAAGAGAGGATACCTTGCGAGGATCAATGTCCCAGCGGCCCGGTCACCGACCAGGCCTCCTGGTGGGTTGTTTGGTCAACCAGAATGTTAGACGCGGCGTGTCGCAGCCTGATGTATGAATCACAGTCAGGTTGATCAGGTATTCTTTGATGTTTATCAAGTTGTCTTTTAAACGACACGAGAAGTCGGCTAGTTATGCCTCTAATGATTAGAGGGTGATTGTTCGGCGGCTAGTTTATTGTGCACCCCATACTCATCCTGTGAGCGGTAGCGCAAAAGCATGTTAAAAAGTCCTGGGACTTTGTTATTGAGAATTCTCTCTTAGCATACCTTTGCACCTCTGCTATTCGCCGCGCCTATTCTGCACATCCTGCCATGCCTCCTGTGGTGTTATTTCCGTGTACAGTTTTGGAACCAGCCTTTTCAAGTGTATTTTTTTTTTTTAAGTGTAAATTATTATGTATCTCCTGCCTGCACTGTTTAGAATACAGAATTAAATTAATTTAGGTGGACTAGATAATTTAATGTTTTATTGAGTGGATTCTAACGGTAAAACTGTTTTTTCCACGATCTCCAGGTCAGCAGTTTATTAGCTTTCAATGGAGCTTTTATTGTGTATTAATATTACACCCTTGAGGGTTATCTTGAGATGATTTCGGGGCTTTAGTGTCCCCGCGGCCCGGTCCTCGACCAGGCCTCCACCCCAGGAAGCAGATCGTGATAGCTGACTAACACACAGGTACCTATTTTACTGCTAGGTAACAGGGGCATAGGGTGAAAGAAATTCTGCCCATTGTTTCTCGCCGGCGCCTGGGATCGAACCCAGAACCACAGGATCACAAGTCCAGCGTGTCGGCCGACCGGCCGACCCTAGAGCAAGTTTTATCAGACTATGGCTCGGGACCCACTAATCCCGAGCCATTAGTGGGTCACGCAACAAGTGGGTCGTGACAAACAAAAATCCACAGTTAGCAAATTGAGAGCAAGAATCTCATTCGCACTCATTACTGATTGTCACCACTGACGAGGCCGGCGCCTGGGGTCACACGAGAGGTTCTAACTTGCTGCATCTTAGTACTTCACTTACCATGAACAATAATTTTGAGCAATTCAATTTGTCATCATTTTGGATTAAGGTTAAAGGAGAGTTTCCACTTTTTAAATAAAAAGGCCATCTTGATACTGGTACCTCCCGCCAAACACACGCCGAAACTACGACGTTGGTACAACGTTCGAACAAGTTTTAACACCTAACCAGTTATAACAACCAAATGTAGCAAGTTGTAACAACGTTCTAATACGTCATAAACACGTTAACCCAAGATGTAACAACTTTATTACAAGTTGTAACAAGCAAAAAATAGAGACAGTTTCGGTTTGTGTTTCCAGGGAAAGTTAACTACCACTTACTTGTGTGAACTGTCATTTTCCACACTAACTCATTTAAGAACGAAAGATAACAACCAGCTCAACACTGCACCAGACGCGAGTAGCATTGTCTTCCTGTGTTCCAAATTGTCATCAACTACTTGCGAGCAAACAAGCGCATCATTCTCATTATATGAAAACTTTTTAAAAATATATTTACTGTCTTTTTTTTTTTTGCAAGAATTTAATGCAAAATGTTTCATATGTATTTACTATGTTCTTCCTAAAAATGTAAATATGTAATTTAATTGAACAGATTCCATCCATAAATATGCATTTATCATGTGGCAATAGTAAATAAAGGAACACAGTTCGCGGAGTTTGTCTCATGCCCAACCCGTCCTCGACTCAAGTCCATTCCATCCAGCGGTCGACCCCACAGACGCATTCATAAATTTTAACATGTTGTTCATTCAAAACGGGAATGTTCTCAAATATAAATTAACATTATAATATATTGGCATATTGTGTATATATATAGGCATAAGTTAGGTTAGGTGTTTAGGTTCTGTTGGCGATTATCTGTATTTGTAGTACGTGGGTGAAGCATTTACAGCGTTGTGGTTCGAACAAAAGTCGTCAGTGAAGCACTTGTTCCGGAAGTGTTCGAACGTCATCAGTTGTGAGTCGTGTGTAAACAACTTTTCATTCATAAACAGAGGGTTTGGCGGCTGGATTAACCAGCTTGGATCTTTGTATGCGAGGACGGGCTGACACAAGTGTGGGATGGGTTATTGTCTCAAGGTGGGCCTAAAGATGATGAATCATCTCTCAGAATGTTCGGTAATATGTTTATTGTTTGTGATGTGTGTCTATGTATGTATTAACACGTTGTACTGAACGGGGTGAGAATAGCTTGAGCTACCTCATCCCTTTGTGTGTATTTTACCTCAATAAACTTATTTCAATTTCAATTTCAGAGTTGAGCAGAGTGCGCGGGCGGGGGAGGGGAGGGGTATGACGTCAGACAAGAGAGCTTAAGTCCAAGGCAGACTCAGGCGGGAGGCTGCCGGCGGGTGACGTCACACTCGCTACAACACGTCACTTAACGCTTACAAAGAGTGATCAAATTGACGTCAGAGCTTTATTGACCGCCATGTTGTATGCTCAGAAAATGTATTAAAATATGGATAAAACCCAATATCAACTTCCGTTATAACTAAAAAAACTAATAGAAATCCTAGTATATTTCAAATATAATTATACAGTCGGCCAGTTGTGGGTGAGTGTGGCGCTCGCAGCGTTGAATAGTGTTAGTATAACTGTGTATAACTGTGTATAACTGTGGCCGAGGACACGTGAACGAACACAAGCTGATAAGCTTTATCTGAAAGCTGCAACTCGAACAAAATATAAATATTGTTATCATCATGGCATAATTTTTTGTTTGTGGGCGGTAGGGAGCTGTGTACATTGTGTAGCGTTGGGTGGTAAAGCCTGAGGGCGGAGGGGCGGGTGGGCGGTCCAGCAGGCCCGTGGGCGGTCCAGCAGGCCCGTGGGCGGTCCAGCAGGCCCGTGGGCGGTCCAGCAGGCCCGTGGGCGGTCCAGCAGGCCCGTGGGCGGTCCAGCAGGCCCGTGGGCGGTCCAGCAGGCCTGTGGGCGGTCCAGCAGGCCCGTGGGCGGTCCAGCAGGCCCGTGGGCAGTCCAGCAGGCCCGTGGGCGGTCCAGCAGGCCCGTGGGCGGTCCAGCAGGCCCGTGGGCGGTCCAGCAGGCCCGTGGGCGGTCCAGCAGGCCCGTGGGCGGTCCAGCAGGCCCGTGGGCAGTCCAGCAGGCCCGTGGGCGGTCCAGCAGGCCCGTGGGCGGTCCAGCAGGCCCGTGGGCGGTCCAGCAGGCCCGTGGGCAGTCCAGCAGGCCCGTGGGCGGAGCTCCAGTATATGGGGCGGCAGCTTAGTGGTCCAATCCCTATATGGGATTTGTTTTATACCTTGGCTGCCCTTGTACTCTCCCGTAGCACGTGGGTCTGGAGCACGAGGGTCTGGAGCACGAGGGTCTGGAGCACGTGGGGCTGGAGCACGTAGCTCTGGAGCACGAGGGTCTGGAGCACGAGGGTCTGGAGCACGTGGGGCTGGAGCACGTAGCTCTGGAGCACGAGGGTCTGGAGCACGAGGGTCTGGAGCACGTGGGGCTGGAGCACGTAGCTCTGGAGCACGAGGGTCTGGAGCACGTAGGGTCTGGAGCACGAGGGTCTGGAGCACGAGGGTCTGGATCACGTGGGTCTGGAGCACGAGGGTCTGGATCACGAGGGTCTGGAGCACGAGGGTCTGGAGCACGAGGGTCTGGAGCACGAGGGTCTGGAGCACGTGGGGCTGGAGCACGAGGGTCTGGAGCACGTGGGGCTGGAGCACGAGGGTCTGGAGCACGAGGGTCTGGAGCACGAGGGTCTGGAGCACGTGGGGCTGGAGCACGAGGGTCTGGAGCACGTAGCTCTGGAGCACGTGGGTCTGGAGCACGAGGGGCTGGAGAAAGAATTGAACAGCATCTTGGAAGAAAGGCAGGAGATGGACACAGCATCTTGGAGAATGGATTGCAAACAGGCGATGATAAACCATTCACTTTATTCTGTAAAATGATTGTCAATGATGCTTCAAACATTCCCCCCCCTTCATATGACATGAGACACGTCACTCATCGCTGGTACAACTCTTAAATAAGCAACAACACATTTCTTAATTCATTAAAGACATGTTTTGAGTGACATGACTCGGTCACAACCCGTCGTCATACAATAACCTCGCGTTTCCCTCGGTTGCGATACGCCCAAAAATTGCCGTAATCCAAAATTGCGGATTTTGGATTGCGCCGTAATCCAAAAATATTTGTAAGAGGACGGGTTGCAGTCAAGTCTTAAGTCTCTGGAAAGTCTTAAAATGACCGCTGACTTCACCACAATATCACCTTCGAGTCCAAGGTGCTGAAATTATATAATTATATAATTTCAGTTAAATTATATAATTATATCCAAATTATATAATTATAAACATTCATTTATTTAATTGTAAAATTATTATTAAAACTCACTTACGTTGTTTGCTTTAGAGGAATTCACAAGTATATTTGAGTAGAAGTAAGTTGTGTCGTAAGATGTTCAGTGTCATTCTCAGATTTCAAAAGCGAGATTTTTGTAGAGAGACTCACGTCAGACGCTACGCATGTCAGGAGCTCTTATCATGTCAGGAGCTCTTATCATGTCAGGAGCTCTTATCATGTCAGGAGCTCTTATCATGTCAGGAGCTCTATCATGTCAGGAGCTCTTATCATGTCAGGAGCTCTTATCATGTCAGGAGCTCTTATCATGTCAGGAGCTCTATCATGTCAGGAGCTCTATCATGTCAGGAGCTCTATCATGTCAGGAGCTCTTATCATGTCAGGAGCTCTTATCATGTCAGGAGCTCTATCATGTCAGGAGCTCTTATCATGTCAGGAGCTCTATCATGTCAGGAGCTCTTATCATGTCAGGAGCTCTTATCATGTCAGGAGCTCTTTATCATGTCAGGAGCTCTATCATGTCAGGAGCTCTTCCATGTCAGGAGCTCTATCATGTCAGGAGCTCTATCATGTCAGGAGCTCTTCCATGTCAGGAGCTCTATCATGTCAGGAGCTCTATCATGTCAGGAGCTCTATCATGTCAGGAGCTCTTATCATGTCAGGAGCTCTTATCATGTCAGGAGCTCTATCATGTCAGGAGCTCTTATCATGTCAGGAGCTCTATCATGTCAGGAGCTCTTATCATGTCAGGAGCTCTATCATGTCAGGAGCTCTTATCATGTCAGGAGCTCTTATCATGTCAGGAACTCTATCACGTCTAAACATTATTTTAATATTGAGTGTCGAGTTATCGCGCCTCGTTTTGCAAATGCTCGTGGCTGCTTGCACAAGTAATTAATAGAGCATAAAGAATTAATAACCCCCCCCCCCTCCCCCCCCCCCGCCAATTTCTGTTATATTTTTCTCTCCACGGCGCTGGAACCAATCGTATGGCGTATGCCTTTTCATTGGAGACTTTCAGCGCCGTGGAGAGGGGGGACCTGCTGCTTGGGTAACAGCTTCTCCATATCAACCAACCCTGGCTTTGCGCCCTGGAGAGGCCACTCCAGACCAGGCCGACACCAGAGCGCAACTCCATAGTCTCCCGAGACTGATGGATGCCTACTAGTAGGAGTAATATTGGTATACTTGAATCACCCCGTTACAGTATTGGGGGTGGAGGGGGGGAGAGGCGAGGTGTGATAGGTCAGTTTAAGTATCCCACATAACTCTCATTTGTCTCCTGTTATTCAGGGTAGACCTATGCAGTTATTGGGAGATAGGCCTAGCCCATTTTGTCTAGCCAGAGTGTGTATGGCGCCTTTCTTCATACAGAAAAACCTATTTTTTCTTGCTGACCAATCCACACACTAGAAAATGAAGGGACGACGACGTTTCGGTCCGTCCTGGACCATTCTCAAGTCGGTTGTGAGAATTTTTTCTCCCATGAAGGAGAGGGTGGGGGGGGGGGGGGGGTGCTGTAGAGAAAACAAGGCAGGGAAAGTGAGACACTTGTAGTTAAAGATGGTCACTTGTGTAAGCCTTGTTCTAAGAGACCATTACTGTGGGGTCAGTTCTATTGGAGAACTTCAAAGTTTCCTGTTACAGAGTAATTATCATGGGAAAGTGCCAAGTTATTACGACTATATAACACTGGGAAGGGGTCAGGATAAGAAGGATTTGGGATGGGACGGGGGGAAGGAATGGTGCCCAACCACTTGGACGGCCGGGGATTGAACGCCGACCTGCATGAAGCTCTACCGTCCAGCCCAAGTGGATGAGAGTTTAATTACATGCGAAGCTGTTGGTCATGCAGGGATAATAGCAACCAGCAAAAGGATGGATAATCCATCTGTTTTCTCAGTCAGTGGTTCTGGTGTTGTAAGCTACGGACCTCAACGTGTAAAATAGGGCGTACTATGAAAAGTAGAAGCTCATGGAATATCTACGTTTTCTATGTGTACGTTCTGTAGGTTATGTGGGTGGCTTGGGGTCGTGTATTTTAATACCCTGTATTTTGTCCGGTGTGGCAGATGAAGAGAACGTGCCCTGAGGGAGAGGACGGACACCTACAACAGTTCAGGGTTGTGGAAAGAGAACCAGTTTATTAACAGTCGGGTTGTTACACAGATCTTTATATACCTCCACACTGGTTATCTTGAGGTTATCTTGAGATGATTTCGGGACTTTAGTGTCCCCGCGGCCCGGTCCTCGACCAGGCCTCCACCCCCAGGAAGCAGCCCGTGACAGCTGACTAACACCCAGGTACCCATTTTACTGCTAAGTAACAGGGGCATAGGGTGAAAGAAACTCTGCCCATTGTTTCTCGTCGGCGCCCGGGATCGAACCCGGGACCACAGGATCACAAGTCCAGTGTGCTGTCCGCTCGGCCGACCGGCTCCCGGTTGTATAATAATAATAATAATAATTATTATTATTATTATTATTATTATTATTATTATTATTATTATTATTATTATTATTATTATTATTATTAATTACTGTATGTATGCCCCACAGAGGCTGGTGGTAAGATACAGAGATACACGCGTATAAATACCGGGTGCTTACAGTCGCGGTTGTATTAATTACAAGGTTGTTAACAGAGCCTTGTTGTATATCTGGAGGCCTCTTCCAGTATGGGTGTATATAGAGAGGAAGACGTGAAGTATTTACAATGAAAATGTTGTGTTTTGTCCCTATTCTGCCCCACACTGGGTTTAACATGCCTGTATGGGTAGAGTGTATTTACATCAATATCGGGAGAACCGTGAAGGGATTATAGTGCCCATGGGAGCCGGTCGGCCGAGCGGACAGCACGCTGGACTTGTGATCCTGTGGTTCTGGGTTCGATCCCAGGCGCCGGCGAGAAACAATGGGCAGAGTTTCTTTCACCCTATGCCCCTGTTACCTAGCAGTAAAATAGGTACCTGGGTGTTAGTCAGCTGTCACGGGCTGCTTCCTGGGGGTGGAGGCCTGGTCGAGGACTGGGCCGCGGGGACACTAAAAAGCCCCGAAATCATCTCAAGATAACCTCAAGATGGGTACAGCTCCAGTATATCATGTGTATCAGTATTCACATAATGTTTACAAATTTAAATCACAATAACATGATAGATCAGTGAGAAAATATTATCGCCTTACTGCGTGTGCTTGAGGAGTTGTGTCCCTCAAGGGTTCGTAACCCTTCAGGAATTTGTCAATATTTACCGGTCACTATTTCTCATCTCCGAAGACAGTCAATATGGGACGGGACGTCTGGAGGTGTATCGCAGCGGTTATCTTGAGATGATTTCGGGGCTTTAGTGTCCCCGCGGCCCGGTCCTCGACCAGGCCTCCACGCCCAGGAAGCAGCCCGTGACAGCTGACTAACACCCAGGTACCTATTTACTGCTAGGTAACAGAGGCATTCAGGGTGAAAGAAACTTTGCCCATTTGTTTCTGCCTCGTGCGGGAATCGAACCCGCGCCACAGAATTACGAGTCCTGCGCGCTATCCACCAGGCTACGAGACCCCCTAGGCTGGCTGAGAAGGCGGTACGCTAAGAAGGTGTGCAGTTTGTGGTGGGAAAGGTGGAAGAGAAGGTTGCTGAGCACCCCTGAGGGAGGCAGACAGTGTGATTAGGGGAACGGAACTATCAGGGGGAAAGCGCCAAGCCATTAAGACTATATATTTTTTTTTATTATTTTCTACCACAGACGTGGCCAGACATTTACAATGCTAACCAACATATATACATTTTCTTCTGTCCTCCATAGACAGGGTTAGAGATCAGTTAAACATATAGTTCAGGGATTTATTGAACAAAGACTATATAGTACTAGGAACGGGTCAGGAAAAGGATTTGGGATGGGACGGGGGGAAAGGAATGGTGCCTAGCCAATTGGACGGTCGGGGATTGAACGCTGACCTGCATGAAGCGAGACCGTCGCTTTACCGTTCAGCCCAAGTGATCAGGGGAAGGGAAGTGTTGTCTGGTAAAGTGGTGTCTCCTCCACCTCCTCACACCCGCTGCAGACACAACGAAGCCACGACAACCTCAAACTATAATGTGCGAACATGAGTTACTTGTGTGATTGTACCAACTTTAACTGGCGGAATCGACAGCCCTCCCCCCCCAAACACTAGTCAACCTCGGCACTAGTCAGCCGCAGACGGTAGAGAGGGACCCAGCAAAGGGAAGCAGGGAGAATCGCAGAAATAAATATGGAGAGATAGGAGCTGTTCTTATTAATAGGGAGGTGTAGGTACAATCAGCTCTCAGCAGTAGCTAGGGGTCAGGCAGAAGACCTTGCCCCCAGCTCTAGAAACACACCCCCAGCTCTAGAAACACACCCCCAGCTCTAGAAACACACCCCCAGCACCGTCGTGTCCTAGGTAATCGACTGGGAGGCTTCAGCTAAGCCAGTGCCTGGTGGCTTTGCTCCTGCTGCTTCTCCAGACCCACTTTGCAATTTGCAGCATGCAAATGCTCTCGTTTCGTGCAAGATCCTTATTAGTGACACAATTATTAGCAGAAGAAATATAGAATATGTAACTTGCGGGTCAGGCATGGGCAAGTATAGGCAGCAGCAGCAGCGCCACCAGCGTCACGGGGGGAGAATAGCTTGAGCTGCCTCATCCCTTTGTGTGTATTTATACCTCAATATATACTTAATTTCAATTTCACCTCCAGCAGATGGGGTCAAGTGAACCTGAGGGGCGGTGTTGCCTCAAGAGCGATGCTGTATCAGAGACGGTGCTGTACTAGGGGCCGCGCTGTACCAGGGTGCCAGGAGCAAGGTGGGGTCAAGAGAAGTGCTCTGGGGTGCCAGAACTGGGGCGCGTGGCACATATCACCTGCAGGAAATTCATGAGTTTTGCTCGTTAATGAGTTGGAGCGCCCGCCTTCACACCCGCCTCCTGCAGGAACGGTCTCTCTGACGTCACTCTGAGGCGCCGGGAGGGAGAGTGAGTGAGAGAGAGAGAAAGAGAGAGAGTGAAAGAGAGAGAAAGAGAGAGAGAGAGAGAAAGAGAGAGAGAGAGAGAGAGAGAGAGAGAGAGAGAGAGAGAGAGAGAGAGCCTGAGCATCGTCGGGTACTCCTCCTAGTGTGTGAGCTCCAGGACCAACCAATCCTTAGAGACCATCGCTGGTAAAGTGGTATTGATACAGTGTGTGCCAGGGGATGAGCCCTGGTAATGCAGGTTTAAATACTGGTCGGGTCATAGAGTTCTGAGTGATTTATGGCTTGGGGGATGATAACCAGGCCATTACCACCATTAGTCTGGTGCGATAACCAGCCTAGTACCATAATCAGCCCGGTACCACAACGAGTCCGGTACAACAACCAGTCTGGTAGACTGCGATAACCAACACAATATGATAACACTCGACTCACCTACCATACCCTCACGATAACCAGCCGCCTGGCTGGTTATCGGTTATCCCAGGTTATCACCTGGGATAACCAGCCGCCTCGTCACCAGAGAACCTGTCTTCAGGGAGGAGATCCGCTCAAGGGAATGGATTAGGAACGATTACATAATTTGTGCTATTATCTACTCCATATCCATGATTATGTTAAGTTAAGGTTTGGTTAGGTTAGGTTTCATTGCGTTTGGTTACGTTGCCACGATGTATTATTGACGATAATGTGAAACATAGATCTCAAAAACTATTTCAATATGCCCACGAATTCCGTTTACAGAAAACTCAATTTTTAAAAGTAAATGTTTTCAGTATTCACTTTATATTTTAAACCAACGATTTCAGATACGTTAAAGTTAAAACTTGAGAATAATCTCTGGTTAAAATAAAGATGCATTTGCCAGTTTACATGTAGACTATTAATAGAACCGTAATATGCTTTCAGACCATCACAAAGACGTATCTAGATAACTATCCAGGTGGTTTGAGGGGGGGGGGGCATGAGAACCCCATTGGCATGGGGGTTCTCATGCCAATGGGTTTGCTGTGAGGACGGGCTGTACAGAGGTTTTATTTTTTTAATTATTTTAAATTTTGCCCCGAGGGACGACTTTATTGGGTAGCGCCACTCATCTTGTGAGTGGACACACCGCCATAGTGACAGTATTGGGCAGCGCCACTCATCCTGTGAGTGGACACACCGCCATAGTGACAGTATTGGGCAGCGCCACTCATCCTGTGAGTGGACACACCGCCATAGTGACAGTATTGGGCAGCGCCACTCATCCTGTGAGTGGACACACCGCCATAGTGACAGTATTGGGCAGCGCCACTCATCCTGTGAGTGGACACACCGCCATAGTGACAGTATTGGGCAGCGCCACTCATCTTGTGAGTGGACACACCGCCATAGTGACAGTATTGGGCAGCGCCACTCATCTTGTGAGTGGACACAGCGCCATAGTGACAGTATTGGGCAGCGCCACTCATCCTGTGAGTGGACACACCGCCATAGTGACAGTATTGGGCAGCGCCACTCATCCTGTGAGTGGACACACCGCCATAGTGACAGTATTGGGCAGCGCCACTCATCCTGTGAGTGGACACACCGCCATAGTGACAGTATTGGGCAGCGTCACTCATCCTGTGAGTGGACACACCGCCATAGTGACAGTATTGGGCAGCGCCACTCATCCTGTGAGTGGACACACCGCCATAGTGACAGTATTGGGCAGCGCCACTCATCTTGTGAGTGGACACACCGCCATAGTGACAGTATTGGGCAGCGCCACTCATCCTGTGAGTGAACACACCGCCATAGTGACAGTATTGGGCAGCGCCACTCATCTTGTGAGTGGACACACCGCCATAGTGACAGTATTGGGCAGCGCCACTCATCCTGTGAGTGAACACACCGCCATAGCAGCATGTAAACATGCTGCAACACTCCCCAATAGGAAGAAAACCCGCTGGGTTGTTCATCCTGTCACTTGTACCCAGACACAGCTGGGACTTGCTTAACTGTCTCAAGTGAACAGCTCCTCAAACAAGAAGATTAACATCTGTCAACCCTTAAAATCTTACGTTATCTTGCGGGTGCAAAATGGGGGAATCTTTTAGGAACAGTATCAATATTTGACAAATAGAGTTTTCCTAACTCAATGTGGGGTTTATTATTCTGCATATATTTCTAATGTCTCTCAGGTGTTCACATTCTTTCAGGTAGTGGTCAAGGCGGTGTCTGTCACTCTCACCACAGATTCTGCAACTCCGCTGCTCAGCTGTTGCTTCCATTCCGAATCGCCGTGGATATTTGTATCCAAGACGGATTGTTGCTATTACTGATTCTCTCCTTCGTCCTCCTTCTTTTCGGCCATAATGATTGGGATTGCCAGCTGCAACCATGTTGTACCATCGTACAGATTCACTGGTTTGTGCTTCTATCCTCCTTTCCTCAGTTACCTTGTCACGGTGATGTTGCCTGACAATACCTCTAATTTGTAATAGTCTTGGGTATGAAGTATTCAATATGGTCTCCTTCAGTGCCTTCAGCAGCCAGCACATCTTCTCGTTCATTCCCACATATTCCATCATGGGAGGGGATCCACAGGAACTTGACGACTCTTCCCTGGTTCATTAGTACTCTCACAGCTCTCTTAATTTCAGCAACTATCGCAAGATTCTCGGCCCGATTTTTACTTAGGCTTTGTAGTGCTGCTTTTGAGTCAGTGCAGATCACTGCGCCATTAGCGCTTTGTTAAAGGAATCTTAACGCCATAACATTGGCAGTTAGCTCCGCTTGCGTTGAAGAGGTTCTCAATACGTGCTTTCTCTTCATTTCTGCGTTGGAAAGCATTATTCCTAATTACCGTGTATGCTGCACCAGCCCTGCCATTGACAGGATTAGATGACCCGTCAGTGTAGATTTGATCTAGTTCATCTCCGGCTTTTCTATAAATTTCCTCGAGATACTTGTGCCTCATTTCTTGTGGTATCATGTTGGATTTTTTTCGCTGCCATTTCATTGATGATAATCTTGCACGAGTCATTCTCCCAGGGAGGTAACCTCTCTACAGGCAGGAGCTCACGGGCTTGCTCAAGCAGGTGAAGCTCTTCCAGGTAGCAGACTGATCTGTGATGCCATTTTTTGCTTCTCCTGTTTCCTCCTGTAAGTAACACAGAACTCGGTGTTTTCTTAGCAATATCATTGTAATAGGGATCTCTGGCTATCCTAATTGCAAGCTCATTGCATTCAGTTCCTTAATTCTGCTTTTAACACTGGGGAGGGACAACGCCTCTGATAGATTTAACGATTTGGCAGTTCTTGGAACTCCAAGAATGATTGTCATGGCTTCATTCTGAATGCTTTCGAGCCTTTTCATATCGCTTTGGGAGTAGGTGCACAGAACTGGTGCGGCATAGTCTCTGACGGAGCGCACATAGGCTGTGTACATCATTTTAAGCACGGCAATAGACGCTCTGTGTCCATTTCTGGTCATGGCTTTCAGTGCCCTGAGTCGACTTTTGCATGTTCCTATGAGTTGATTGAGCTCCTCTTTCTTCCCCTTGTTAGAGCCGACAGTGACGCCAAGATACCGATAGTGGTCAACCCATTCAAGTGTTACACCATTAATTTGTAGTTCTTCATTGCTCCCCCCCCCCCTCCCCCCCTCAACCTGTGATGGGAGTATGCTTTTGTCTTGTTTGTGGAGAGAGTGAAACCGAGCTCAATACATTTCCTTCCAAGGAGTTCAATGGACTGTTTAATTTTTGCCAATGCGGGAGCTTGTATTAGGACATCATCTGCATATCCCACTTGTTGTGTTCCTTCCGGAAAATCAATATTTGCAATGGCGTTCATAAGTACATTGAATAGTGTGGGGCTTAAGACTCATCCTTGGGGGGTCCCGAGTTCCATATTCATTGTTCTGGAGACTGCTCCATTGAAGCAGACCTTTTCCTTCCTCCCTGTGAGGTAGTCTTCACGTTCTGATTGTCACCAGCGAGAGGTTGCCGCCCTGGGAGGTAGTCTTCACGTTCTGATTGTCGCCAGCGAGAGGTTGCCGCCCTGGGAGCGCCTGAAGCACAGGGAGTGTGGCGGCGGCTCTCTCTCGGGAGTTCTTAACGCCACCCCCTGGGTCCTGGCCCGCTCCTGGCCCGCTCCTGGCCCGCTCCTGGCCCGCTCCTGGCCCACATGGCTCCTGCTCCTGGCCCACACGGCCCCTGCTCCTGGCCCACACGGCTCCTGCTCCTGGCCCACACGGCCCCTGCTCCAGGCCCACCACCCCCTGGCTCCTGGCTCACACGACCCCTAATCCTGGCTGGGGGTGATTGACAGTCCTGATGATGTGGTAGAGACCACACACCTGCGTCAGCCACACACCTGAGTCAGCCACACCTGCGTGGTAGAGACCACACACCTGCGTTAGCCACATCTGCGTGATAGAGACCTATAACAACACACAAGACTTAACCTCGATGATGACCTCTTGGGCTCTATAATTCCCAATAATCAATGGGCTTAAATTTCTAATTGTTTGGGTCCGTTGTCCGTCAAGAGTCTCACTGAAACAGCTGAGGCAAGCGGTTGGGCACTCTGGTGATAACGTGGGTGCCAGTGCCAGGCTTCACAAGCACGCAGGAGGGCGTAATTACTTAAGTGTAATTACTTAAGTGTAATTAACTAAGTGTAATTAGCTAAGTGTTGTTACAGGATGAGAGCTACGCTCGTGGTGTCCCGTCTTCCCAGTACTCTTTATCACCACCTTCTCACCTAACTTGTTCCAACCGTCTACCACTGCGAACGTGAATTTTCCTCATCACCCTAATTTCCAAACATTCCTTAGTA
>NC_091216.1:19490113-19512613 GCF_040958095.1 Procambarus clarkii | reverse complement strand
GTATGTATGCGTGTGTGTATGCATGCGTGTGTGCATGCATGCGTGTGTGTATGTATGCGTGTGTGTATGTATGCGTGTGTGTATGTATGCGTGTGTGTATGCATGCGTGTGTGCATGCATGCGTGTGTGTATGTATGCGTGTGTGTATGTATGCGTGTGTGTATGTATGTGTGTGTGTATGTATGCGTGTGTGTATGCGTGTGTGTATGCATGCGTGTGTGTATGTATGCGTGTGTGTGTGTATGCATGTGTGTATGCATGCGTGTGTGTGTGTATGCGTGTGTGTATGCATGCGTGTGTGTGCGGCGTGTGCGTCTACACGCTAAGGTAATAACTCTGTGTAAAATTACACCACAGTAAGTACAAGCTTTAACAAACAGAATACGACCCCGGGTTAAAGAAGGTAAGAATGTCAGAGTTGCTCTGTGGGAAAGGTTATCGTATTAATGGGAGAAATAATTATTTGTCTTAAGTAGTTGCACAGGCTTTAATGGTCGTTTTATACGTGAATTAGTCCTGCTGTTAAGAGCTTCCCATATGGACGACTCGCAGGATAAGAGTTCTCTTAGTTGGGGACAGAAAGCCTACTACTGAGCTCCAGAATGCAACCCACAACAGCTGACTCACTCACAGGTGGAAAGAGACATCAACTTAACACCATAAATGTGTAAAGCAAGAACAGTGCGAGTATTAGAAACAAAACAGACGACTGTTCAAGTTCAAGTATGTTTATTGAGATAGGCAATAAATACATCTCAAAGGGATAGAGTAGCTTAGGCTATTTCTACCCCCCTACAGACGACTGACTGCTCTTGAGAGCCCAGCAACAATAAATATTATTGAAGTATCTGTAAGGGAACACTGATCGTATGGAAATTTGTTTTAACTTAGGACGCAACAATTGAGAGAGTAATCTAAGAGTACTTGAATCCCACGAAGCAAAGTATGCAAAACTCAGATGTTGCTTGGGAGAGTAGATCGCAGCAGAACTTGTATGCTATTCTCTACGCTCTTCGTCTCCTACTTTCTCGTTGTCAATCCTCCTTTGTGGTGGTAGTTGACTCTCGTAGTGCCCTCGTGGCTCTCGGGTCCTTTAATCCTGTCCATCCGGTGGTCGTCGAGATTCAACATTGGCTGTTTCTTATCTCTAGTAAATTTAAATCAGTAGAGTTTTGCTGGGTTCCCAGCCATATTGGTGCTTCTTTAAATGAGCGTGCGGATGCTGCCGCTAGAGAGGCTATCCGCTCTTGTCCCATGTCCCGTAAAGGTATTCCTTATTCCGACTTTTTATCCAGTTATCCATTCCTCCATCCTTACCCGTTGGCAGGGTTGTTGGTCTTCTGTTACTGGTAACAAACTGCATAATCTTAAGCGTGGTGTGTCCCCTGTGGCCTTCCTCCTACCACCGTAACCGGCGATGGGAAACGGCTCTGGCAAGGTTGCGTATTGGCCATACTCGCTCTCTTGTCCCTCGATAAAATTCTTGGTGAATTGGATACTTTTGATATCGTTCGCCTTATGCGTTTCTGTTCTCATATTGGCATCCTTGGTGATATTTAGCGCCCTCTGATTATCCCGCAGTTTGATGGTGCTACATAGCCTTTCCGGTTTGGTGCCTTCTTTGATAATTACTTACTTGGGAGAGTAGATGGTGCAGAGGTAAACATGGCTGTGTGTAAGGCGTGGGCCCGGAGGTGGGGGGGGGGAAGCGGATTTCGTTGCGGATTCTATTTACATCTCATTAAACACAAGTTTGATTAGAGCACAGGAACATGGTATAAAATTGATTGGATGGAATATCTGTGCTTCAAAATGGATGACTTTGAAACTTATGAATATAATCAGAAATAAGAAAGCCATATGTAAGCATATTAAAAATGAGGATATGTATCTAGAACAACACTTTATTATATTATCAACAATGGTTAAACTAATATATTAAAAAACAAAAATTTATCGCAAAGTGTGTGTAGCCTGGCAGGCAAAATCGAACCCCAAAGGGTTCACCCTACAAACACAGCGTAACACTCCCTATGATTCCCTCGTTACAACGTGTAATAAAGCTGTTACATCTTGTTAGAACGGCTTTGTGACGTTTTAGAACGTTGTTACAACTGGCTATATTGGTTGTTACAGTTGTTAGGTGTTAAACCTTGTTCGAACGTTCTAGAAACGTGGTAGTTTGGTCTGGTGTTTGGCAGACCTCCAGAAACATTGAACCAAGACCAGGGAGAAGAGTGGATCCTTTGAACAATTAGGTTAAATAACAGATAACGACAAAGAAATGAAATAGGAACTAGCTTTTTATACTAGTGCTTTCAGGACGTTGGGAGTCAGTAATTTCTTTCTTATCAGACCTGAGTGTTTGGACCAATATAATTTTGACAGCAGAGATGGGGATACCTAGATCTAATTCAACTTCAAATTTGTTACACGCTAATTTGGCTGCAATGTCTGTCTCATTATGATGGGTTATATTTGTGTGTGAAGGTATCCATACAAAGGAGATTCGAGATCCTTTACTCTGTGCATCAATTAGGTCATTTATAATTGGTAGTATGAGGTTCTTGCTGTTGATCTTCCAGGAGAAGTTTTCGATTGCTTGAAGAGCAGACTTTGAATCACAGAATATTATTCCTCCTCCAATATTTTTTAATGTACTGATAGCTAGTTGTAATGCTGATAGTTCTGCTTGTGTGGAGGTCAGCCAGTTGTTTAACCTGACACTGACAGTCTGTGAGCAAATATTTTTTATATAAAACCTACATGCCGCTGCAGTCCGTCCAGTAGAAGACTGGACTGAGCCGTCGGTGTAGACACAGTGCTCGTGAGATCTTAAATTCTCGATGGAGGAGGCAATTGTTTCGAATGTGACAGCTTTGAGAAGAGCAAGATTCTCATTATCTTTCTTGGTGACAGGTGTGTATGATAGTTAAATGGTGGGGTACAGATAAAGAGGAATATCAGAGACTCGGCAATCTTCCTGTTTGGGGGGGGGGTTAAAACCTTTGGTCCAGGGACTTTTAACCTTGCAGTGGGAGGGGGGGGGGGGAAGGGGAGGGGTCGTCAAGTGCTGGGATATAGGATCCATTGATTCCCTTCTTGATGTGTTCAGGAGACGACCTACAGTGTAGTTACACCTCTCACACCTCCTGGTCAGTTGCTCCACCAGGGTGACCATCACATCCTGCTGCTCTGATCCTGCACCCTCTATCCTCTCCTGCCTCCGTACCTCACTCCTCCTCCTCCTCCTCCTACTTCCCATTCTTGCTCTTCCTTCTCCTCCTCCTCTCATCACCCCTCTCCTTTCTCTTCCTTTATCCTCTCTTAAATCTCGTAAACTCGCTCGCCGGTCGTATCTTCCACTAGAATCAAAGGTGATATTTCACCGTTCTCCAGCCCCTCTCCAGGGCCTCACCCCCCCCCCCCCCCCAGGGCCTAACGACCCCCCCCCCCCAGGACCTCAAGACCCCCCCCCCCCAGGGCCTCACGACCCCCCCCCCCACTTCCCCAACACATTTCACTACCCCTGACAAGGACGGCTGGAGGCATTCATATATTTACCCGAGGGCCACCATCTCCAGTGGCCTCGACGGGGACAGGCAGACGGAGGCTTGTGAAAGTTTTTTTCAGCTAATTTATAAACTGAAGAGCCCTGTAGCACAGTAGTCTGCGTTCTCAGCTCAGTGTGTGGGATAGAAATGGTTGCACGCGTTTCTTTTCGTCTTGGACGGGGACCCCGGGAGTTAAGCAACTGTTGAGGCTTGTTGCGTCCTGAGGAACGTCAGTAGTTGACCTTGTGGGGACCTTGATACAAGCCTCACGTATAATATATATAATACTGTATACGTGTGGGAGTGGCCCTGTCAGCGTGGGAGTGCCTGGGAGTGGCCCTGTCAGCGTGGGAGTGCCTGGGAGTGCCACTGGCGGCGTGGGAGTGCCTGGAAGTGGCACTGTCAGCGTGGGAGTGACATTGTCAGCGTGGGAGTGGCACTGTCAGCGTGGGAGTGGCACTGTCAGCGTGGGAGTGGCACTGCCAGCGTGGGAGTGCCTGGGAGTGGCACTATCAGCGTGCGAGTGCCTGGGAGTGGCACTGTCAGCGTGGGAGTGCCTGGGAGTGCCACTGTCAGCGTGGGAGTGCCTGGGAGTGGCACTGTCAGCGTGGGAGTGCCTGGGAGTGCCACTGTCAGCGTGGGAGTGCCTGGGAGTGCCAATGTCAGCGTGGGAGTGCCTGGGAGTGCCACTGTCAGCGTGGGAGTGCCTGGGAGTGCCACTGGGTGTCTTTCCATCTTGTCTCACGCCTGTAATGGTGTTGTATTTGGTGAGACTGTCTTGACACTTAGGCACGTGAGGTGTTTGTTCCCGCCCTCCTTATGGCAACACTGGGGGGGGCACGGTTGATGAGACAAGGGGGGGGGAGGACACGGTTGATGGGACAAGGGGGGGGAGGACACGGTTGATGGGACAAGGGGGGGGGTGGACACGGTTGATGGGACAAGGGGGGGGAGGACACGGTTGATGGGACAAGGGGATGGGGGGTGGACACGGTTGATGGGACAAGGGGGGGGGAGGACACGGTTGATGGGACAAGAGGGGGGGGAAGACACGGTTGATGGGACAAGGGGATGGGGGGTGGACACGGTTGACAAGGAGTTGACGATAGAAAGGAGACAAAACAATAACCAGAGGACGAAGAAGAACAGACTAAGATCACGGAGCGTGAATTGATCTTACCTGCATTGATCTTCCCAAGCCAACCAAGCCAGCCTATTAGACCTTACCGAGTCTAATACGTCCTAAATAAAGCTAATTAACCATATATACATATAACACGTACATATAACCATATGTAACCCACACAACTAGCTTTATTGTGTAATCTTGTGTATATGACCCCACCCTGGCTCTTGTGTGTGGGCTCAACTTTATGGTCCATTAACTCATATGAGCTGTTGTGCTCTGAGGGGACGGCCGGATGGTTGTTGTGCTCTGAGGGGACGGCCGGATGGTTGTTGTGCTCTGAGGGGACGGCCGGATGGTTGTTGTGCTGTGAGGGGACGGCCGGATGGTTGTTGTGCTGTGAGGGGGACGGCCGGATGGTTGTCGTGCTGTGAGGGGACGGCCGGATGGTTGTCGTGCTGTGAGGGGACGGCCGGATGGTTGTCGTGCTGTGAGGGGACGGCCGGATGGTTGTTGTGCTGTGAGGGGGACGGCCGGATGGTTGTTATGCTGTGAGGGGGACGGCCGGATGGTTGTTGTGCTGTGAGGGGGCGGCCGGATGGTTGTTGTGCTGTGAGGGGACGGCCGGATGGTTGTTGTGCTGTGAGGGGGACGGCCGGATGGTTGTCATGCTGTGAGGGGGCGGCCGGATGGTTGTTGTGCTGTGTGGGGGCGGCCGGATGGTTGTTGTGCTGTGAGGGGGACGGCCGGATGGTTGTTGTGCTGTGAGGGGACGGCCGGATGGTTCTTATGCTGTGAGGGGACGGCCGGATGGTTGTTGTGCTGTGAGGGGACGGCCGGATGGTTGTTATGCTGTGAGGGGGACGGCCGGATGGTTGTTGTGCTGTGAGGGGGCGGCCGGATGGTTGGTGTGCTGTGAGGGGGACGGCCGGATGGTTGTCGTGCTGTGAGGGGACGGCCGGATGGTTGTTATGCTGAGGGGACGGCCGGATGGTTGTCATGCTGTGAGGGGGCGGCCGGATGGTTGTCATGCTGTGAGGGGCCGGCCGGATGGTTGTCATGCTGTGAGGGGGACGGCCGGATGGTTGTCATGCTGTGAGGGGCCGGCCGGATGGTTGTCATGCTGTGAGGGGGACGGCCGGATGGTTGTCATGCTGTGAGGGGCCGGCCGGATGGTTGTCATGCTGTGAGGGGGACGGCCGGATGGTTGTCGTGCTGTGAGGGGCCGGCCGGATGGTTGTCATGCTGTGAGGGGGACGGCCGGATGGTTGTCGTGCTGTGAGGGGACGGCCGGATGGTTGTCATGCTGTGAGGGGGACGGCCGGATGGTTGTCGTGTTGTGAGGGGCCGGCCGGATGGTTGTCATGCTGTGAGGGGCCGGCCGGATGGTTGTCATGCTGTGAGGGGGACGGCCGGATGGTTGTCGTGCTGTGAGGGGCCGGCCGGATGGTTGTCATGCTGTGAGGGGGACGGCCGGATGGTTGTCATGCTGTGAGGGGCCGGCCGGATGGTTGTCATGCTGTGAGGGGGACGGCCGGATGGTTGTCATGCTGTGAGGGGCCGGCCGGATGGTTGTCATGCTGTGAGGGGGACGGCCGATTGGTTGTCGTGCTGTGAGGGGCCGGCCGGATGGTTGTCATGCTGTGAGGGGGACGGCCGGATGGTTGTCGTGCTGTGAGGGGACGGCCGGATGGTTGTCATGCTGTGAGGGGGACGGCCGGATGGTTGTCGTGTTGTGAGGGGCCGGCCGGATGGTTGTCATGCTGTGAGGGGCCGGCCGGATGGTTGTCATGCTGTGAGGGGGACGGCCGGATGGTTGTCGTGCTGTGAGGGGCCGGCCGGATGGTTGTCATGCTGTGAGGGGCCGGCCGGATGGTTGTCATGCTGTGAGGGGGACGGCCGGATGGTTGTCGTGCTGTGAGGGGGACGGCCGGATGGTTGTCGTGCTGTGAGGGGACGGCCGGATGGTTGTCGTGCTGTGAGGGGGACGGTCGGATGGTTGTCATGCTGTGAGGGGGACGGCCGGATGGTTGTCGTGCTGTGAGGGGCCGGCCGGATGGTTGTCGTGCTGTGAGGGGACGGTCGGATGGTTGTCGTGCTGTGAGGGGACGGCCGGATGGTTGTCATGCTGTGAGGGGCCGGCCGGATGGTTGTCGTGCTGTGAGGGGACGGTCGGATGGTTGTCGTGCTGTGAGGGGACGGTCGGATGGTTGTCGTGCTGTGAGGGGCCGGCCGGATGGTTGTCGTGCTGTGAGGGGCCGGCCGGATGGTTGTCATGCTGTGAGGGGCCGGCCGGATGGTTGTCGTGCTGTGAGGGGACGGTCGGATGGAAACAATCATTTTTTGGCGGGAGTTTCGGTTGACTTTCATTAGGCTTCTTTGTTTTGATTGGACTGTTGTTATATTTACTTGATTTTAATTGTCGTGACTGACGAATAGTTTGTCCTGTGTTAGGCGAGGCTGCCAGCTGATGGCACGGTGATCCCTTACAACTTGAGCCCCGAGGGGAGAGCCCTGAGGGGGAGAGCCCTGAGGGGGGGAGAGCCCTGAGGGAGAGAGCCCTGAGGGGGGGAGAGTCCTGAGGGGGAGAGCCCTGAGGGGGAGAGCCCTGAGGGGGGAGAGCCCTGAGGGAGAGAGCCTTGAGGGGGGAGAGCCCTGAGGGAGAGAGCCCTGAGGGGGGAGAGCCCTGAGGGGAGAACCGTATTGTCCAGCTGTGCTTGGGGGAAGGGGCGGGGTCCCACAGACAGGATACGCCCCGACGGTCTGTTTTGGTGGTCAGGAACACAGCAACAGCTGACGTACCCCAGCTGACGTACCCCAGCTGAGATTACCCTTCGTTAATTTGCTCATCTAAGCCAAATTAACATGTTATAAAAACATGTTAAATGAACATGTTGTGAAAACGTGTTAAACTAACATGTCATGACAGCAGGAATTATTACGCTGGCAGTCCTTGCCTTACCAGCAGATAGGAAAGTTTATACATAGAAACACACACATGTTTTTACACAATTACACACACACAATACACAATAACTCACACACACACACACACAAAAGTATGAGCACTTGTTCTCATACTTTCATACTCACACATATTCAGGACTTTCTATATCATATATGTCAGACCAATCGTTGAATATGCAGCGCCATGCCTCCTGGTCTCGTGTGGTGTGTGTGCAGGTTTGGGACCAGCCCCTCTGCTATTTTCCATGTGTAAATTATTACGTATATCTCCCGCCTGCGTTCTAGGGAATACAGATTTAAACATTTTAAGTAGTTCCAATATTTTAGACGTTTTCTTGAGTAGATTTTAGCAGTACAAGATTTTCACACGTTCTCCAGGTTAGCAATTTCTTCAGTTTTGAAAGGTGCTGTCAGTGTGCAACAATGTTCCACCCTGGAGAGTACTAGCGTCTTGAAAAGTACCATCACTAGTATGTGGCATCCCTTGTTTGACAGGTTTGTGTTATCCAACCTGTCATTTTTCTCACAGTTGTGTGACAGCTACTTTATTGTGCTCTTTAAAAGTAAGATCTTCCAACATAATCCAATATTTTCTTTTTTTCAATCTATAGTGTGATTTGATTGCAGTTTTTTCTCAGAGTAGGAGCTGGAATTAACTTCTCTTCATTAAACATGTTATTTTATGTGACATAGGCCAGTTGGGGTCGGCCCTGTTGCCATCCTTTAAGAAATATTGGCATCTATAACGACCCCAAGTTTCACAAAGACTGAAATCAGGGATGTGTTTTCCGTAGAGTTTGAGGTTTTACAGTGCTCGGTAATATAACATTTTATGAGGGAGGGAGGGGGGAGGGGTTGACCTGCGGCACCTTTTGGTACCCCATTGAGTAAGGAAACACACACACACACACACACACACACACACACACACACACACACACACACACACACACACACACACACACACACACACACACACACACACACACATACTGAGATAGGAAGTGATGTGGTGGAGGCTGACTCCATACACAGTTTCAAGTGTAGATATGACAGAGCCCAGTAGGCTCAGGAATCTGTACACCTGTTGATTGACGGTTGAGAGGCGGGACCAAAGAGCCAGAGCTCAATCCCCGCAAACACAACTAGGTGAGTACACAATAATAAATCCCACTAGCCAACCCTCCTCTTTAACCGGCTTTTCAGTCACGGAAATGTGTCAGTCATATTGCATCTCGGGCCGCTCTCAATACTCTGCAACACTGAATCTTTATTCCAAACATTAATACTCGAACATCTATCCTGAGTCTGTCTGCTCAGATCATTTAACACGTCAATTCACAAACTTAAAAGCACACATTAAATAACTTTTAATATAACAAACCACTTGAAGGAATCCCAGTATTAATTGGCAAGTGTTTAAAAAACTGTTCCTTACTGTGGAGGTAAAGCTACAGTAGTCTATAATACAGCCGGACATGTATCGCCTCCTGGGCAGTTTATTGTGATAGAATACATCCCAAGAGGGTAGAGTAGCTGTGGCCATTTCTACTCTCTAATTATATTAATATTCCATAGGGAGTGAGGAGTGAGGGAGCAGGTTAGGAGTAGGGAGTGAGGAGTGAGGGAGCAGGTTAGGAGTAGGGAGTGAGGAGTGAGGGAGCAGGTTAGGAGTACGGAGTGAGGAGTGAGGGAGCAGGTTAGGAGTAGGGAGTGAGGAGTGAGGGAGCAGGTTAGGAGTAGGGAGTGAGGGAGAGCAGGGTGTCTGAAGCCCGGCCTCTTCAGTCACCACAACATCACAAAAATGATGTACTAAACTCCCCGAACCTAACCTATCCGAGGACCCACTAGCCTGAAATCACGATCAACCAGGCTGTGACTCATACGTCAGGCTGCGAGCAGCCGCGTCTAACAGCCTGGTTGATCAGTCCAGCAACCAGGAGGCCTGGTCGACGACCGGGCCGCGGGGACACTAAGCCCCGGAAGCACCTCAAGGTAACCTCAAGGTAGGTAGCCTACGATTATATCTATAGTACGTCGTATTTTGACGTTGGGGGAATTTTACGTCAAAATACGACGTATTATCCGAGAGGACACCCGTGTTGTGATTAGGGGGGGGGGGCAGGCCTCGTAACGACCCCAACTACCGGTGACCCCCCCCCGCCCCCCCCCCTCAGGACACAATGTTCTCTAACAAGTACATCAATATATCCCTGAACTGTTCTCGAGAACATATAGACCTATAAAGGGGGGGGCGGGGCACAGCACATGAAACAAGTGAAGATGGAAGTGTATTTGCCCAGTTAAGTTTACCGAGGTGATGTATAATACACACACACACTGTGTATACTCACACGGACTGTGTAAACTCACACGGGACACGTTGGTCACACAAGATAGATTTTAGTCTACCAAAATGGACAAGGAAAACAGCTCCCCCTTGGCCACGGTTGTGTGTCTTCTCAGAAGAAATATAAGGCACTGTATGCACCAGTTCTTTCAAGAAAGTCAACATTATGTTTGTAACTTATCTTGTATATATGTACTTTTACCTGTATAAATATTTGATTTGATACAGAGTGAACTGCAGAGACATTTTTAATATTTTTTCATTTGGAGTAGTGAACACATTATTGCTGTCAGAAATGTAGTGGTGGAACCAGATTCCATATACACAAGTTCCAATATAGCCGCGTCAGAGTATAATATGTACCATATATATATATATATATATATATATATATATATATATATATATATATATATATATATATATATATATATATATATATATATATATATATATATAGGAGTATAGCAAATATAGGTTGAGGAAACTTGCACCAGTTGATTAAATTTTGAGAGGCGCGAGAAGAGGCTATAAAGGCAATTAAGTTACAGTTGGGTAAGCAGGCGAGACTTCAACAAAAATCCATTATGTCGACCTGCTCTTGCTCTCAACGGCCAGGTAATTACCCTCGTCGCTAAGACCTTCCTTACCGTCTTTCTTGCCTTAACTTCTGTCTCCCAAGGCGCTCCCATCACCTTGCCTGCCTTAACCCTCCCTTCCTCCTCCCTCCCCTTCACCCTCCCTCCTCCGCCCCCCAGTACCTGGAGCTCCGCCCCCCCAGTACCTGGAGCTCCGCCCCCCAGTACCTGGAGCTCTGCCCCCCAGTACCTGGAGCTCTGCCCCCCAGTACCTGGAGCTCCGCCCCCCAGTACCTGGAGCTTCGCCCCCCAGTACCTGGAGCTCCGCCCCCCAGTACCTGGAGCTCTGCCCCCCAGTACCTGGAGCTCCGCCCCCAGTACCTGGAGCTCCGCCCCCCAGTACCTGGAGCTCCGCCTCCCAGTACCTGGAGCTCTGCCCCCCAGTACCTGGAGCTCTGCCCCCCAGTACCTGGAGCTCCGCCCCCCAGTACCTGGAGCTTCGCCCCCCAGTACCTGGAGCTCTGCCCCCCAGTACCTGGAGCTCCGCCCCCCAGTACCTGGAGCTTCGCCCCCCAGTACCTGGAGCTCCGCCCCCCAGTACCTGGAGCTCCGCCCCCCAGTACCTGGAGCTCCGCCCCCCAGTACCTGGAGCTCCTGCCCCCAGTACCTGGAGCTCCGCCCCCCAGTACCTGGAGCTCCGGCCCCCAGTACCTGGAGCTCCGGCCCCCAGTACCTGGAGCTCCGCCCCCCAGTACCTGGAGCTCCGCCCCCCAGTACCTGGAGCTCCGCCCCCCAGTACCTGGAGCTCCGGCCCCCAGTACCTGGAGCTCCGCCCCCCAGTACCTGGAGCTCCGGCCTCCAGTACCTGGAGCTCCGCCCCCCAGTACCTGGAGCTCCGCCCCCCAGTACCTGGAGCTCCGCCCCCCAGTACCTGGAGCTCCGCCCCCCAGTACCTGGAGCTCCGCCCCCCAGTACCTGGAGCTCCGCCCCCCAGTACCTGGAGCTCCGCCCCCCAGTACCTGGAGCTCCGGCCCCCAGTACCTGGAGCTCCGCCCCCCAGTACCTGGAGCTCCGCCCCCCAGTACCTGGAGCTCCGCCCCCCAGTACCTGGAGCTCCGCCCCCCAGTACCTGGAGCTCCGCCCCCCCAGTACCTGGAGCTCCGCCCCCCAGTACCTGGAGCTCCGCCCCCCAGTACCTGGAGCTCCGGCCCCCAGTACCTGGAGCTCCGCCCCCCAGTACCTGGAGCTCCGCCCCCCAGTACCTGGAGCTCCGCCCCCCAGTACCTGGAGCTCCGCCCCCCAGTACCTGGAGCTCCGCCCCCCAGTACCTGGAGCTCCGCCCCCCAGTACCTGGAGCTCCGCCCCCCAGTACCTGGAGCTCCGCCCCCCAGTACCTGGAGCTCCGGCCCCCAGTACCTGGAGCTCCGCCCCCCAGTACCTGGAGCTCCGGCCCCCAGTACCTGGAGCTCCGCCCCCCAGTACCTGGAGCTCCGCCCCCAGTACCTGGAGCTCCGCCCCCCAGTACCTGGAGCTCCGCCCCCCAGTACCTGGAGCTCCGGCCCCCAGTACCTGGAGCTCCGGCCCCCAGTACCTGGAGCTCCGCCCCCCAGTACCTGGAGCTCCGCCCCCCAGTACCTGGAGCTCCGGCCCCCAGTACCTGGAGCTCCGGCCCCCAGTACCTGGAGCTCCGCCCCCCAGTACCTGGAGCCCCGCCCCCCCAGTACCTGGAGCTCCGGCCCCCAGTACCTGGAGCTCCGCCCCCCAGTACCTGGAGCTCCGCCCCCCAGTACCTGGAGCTCCGCCCCCCAGTACCTGGAGCCCCGCCCCCCCAGTACCTGGAGCTCCGCCCCCCAGTACCTGTACATAAATACCATTGTAATTAGGAAAACAATTATTATAGGTAATTAATACTGAAGTTACATTAGGTTAACTGAGCTTATTTTTTTTGTCCTAAGGGGTTTTGTCCTAAGGGGTTTTGTCCTAAGGGGTTTTGTCCTAAGGGGTTTTGTCCTAAGGGGTTTTGTCCCAAGGGGTTTTGTCCTAAGGGGTTTTGTCCTAAGGGGTTTTGTCCTAAGGGGTTTTGTCCTAAGGGGTTTTGTCCTAAGGGGTTTTGTCCCAAGGGGTTTTGTCCTAAGGGGTTTTGTCCTAAGGGGTTTTGTCCTAAGGGGTTTTGTCCTAAGGGGTTTTGTCATAAGGGGTTTTGTCCTAAGGGGTTTTGTCCTAAGGGGTTTTGTCCTAAGGGGTTTTGTCCTAAGGGGTTTTGTCCTAAGGGGTTTTGTCCTAAGGGGTTTTGTCCTACACTGGTGATGATATATAAGGAGAACTAAATGTGAAATAAGAAGAGACTAGACGAGTAAGAGACGTCAACGCTCTGCTCCGGTTTGTGATTGATTACTAAGATCAGGGACCAGGAGCTGAAGTCCATTACACACAGACGCAGACTAGCAAGTCCTTGCCTCTCTCTCTCCCTCTCTCGTACACCTCTCAAAATTCCAACATGCAATTTCTGTTTTTTGATTCCCGTCTCATTGCTATTGAATTACCTCGCAATATTCGCCCCCAAGCATCACTTCCCAGCCTTGACACGTGTTAGTACCCGCTCTTGCTGGAGTTTACAGCCAGAAGTTTACCTTTGTTCCTTCCGTCTTGGGTTTATGAGGCAACTTGGCCGGAGCGACCATCTCAGGTCCCATCTCAGGCCCTTCACAGCTCCGCTGCTGTAGCCATCACCTCCACACTCGTAGTGCCAAGACGCAGCAAGGCCGCGTGGTCCATGACTTGAGAGACCTCTGGTGACTGACAGACGTGGCGGTATGTCAGAGTGTGTGTTGTGGACCGACCAGTAGCAGCGGCAGGTGTAGTCATCTCATCAGCCTCAGATGAGAGGCTGATGCTGTATACCCTCTTGGTGGTGGTGGTTTAGATTCAGCTACGCGGATCAATGTGTGTGTAACTATGTGTGTGTTCGTGTGTGTGTGTAATCACCTTGTTGTGCTTGCAGGGGTTGCGCTCTGGCTCTTTGGTCCCGCCTCTCGACCGTCAATCAACTTGTAACGGCATAAAGGTGTTTAGTTGAGTTATATTTTATGTTACATACACCATGAGTCAGCCAGACAGGATATCTGCGGCACCAGACTGTCGGCCTTGAGTAATTAAATAGTCAAACTTATAGAAGTGTGAATGACCACAAGTTGACCAGGGGTCAGATCGTGTGAATTGATCATGCTTCTGCTTAGCTGATAGTTGCAGACGGCTGGCTGGGTTGTGCCCATCAAACCAACCACTGGGTAAGGTATGGTAAGTAGATTTTACTGGTAGGCGAGGTTTAGCTACCAGATTCCCCATAAATACCCGTGGAACTGTACACTCGAGGAGCAGAGAAGGGAGAGAGCAGACAGACAGACTAGACGATTGAACAGCAGCCGAGACCAGGCTGTCGGCCGGGCGTGGGGACTCTGCTTGTCAACCCCCTCCACCATCTCTCTATCCAACTTAGGCTCAGACACTTAGTGACTTGAACTGTAAGATGACAAATATGGTGTTTCCAACTGAAGGTGGTGGGTGATTTCTGGGACAGTCAGCTGTAGTGTTCTCTGATTCTTGTGTGGAGACTCACATATATGTGTTGACTAGACCACACACTAGAAGGTGAAGGGACGACGACGTTTCGGTCCGTCCTGGACCATTCTCAAGTCGATTGTGAATGGTCCATACTTTAGCCACGATATTGTGACTCATCGTTCATACATCTGTATTCATGTTTACATTAAATTTACCTGATTAACTTGTGATATCTTTATAAATGAAGATCCCTTGTTAAATATATAATTGATGAATTTATTTTTTAACTGACTTTAATTGTGTTCAGTAGATCTTGGATTTTATGATTTATTGCAAACTAGAGTATAGAGTACTCTGAGCGTACTTTTTTTAAGATTTTAATATACGAGTACGTGCTGACAGTAGATACATTTGATAACAGCCCAGAGCACATACAAGTTCCATTCCTTGTCTTGTATGTACTGAGTTCAACTCGTTCTCGCACTTTCGTATAGTCAATATTGACTTATTAAATACGTGCATATGTGACATACTAAACATACTACACACAGAAATCACACTAACGTGATGCATCAAATGAACAAATCCACAAGGGATTTGTCGTAGTCGTAGCTCAGTCGATTAAGGCAGTGTCTGGGATGCTCCCGGACGCAGGTTCGAATCCTCGTCACGGCCCTTGTGGATTTGTTCATTTAAACATACTAGTTTACCTTGAAAAGCTTCATAGAAAACACCGACCTTACCTAACCACCTTAGTATGTTAAGATAAGCATCTTATTGCTTCGTAATTACAATTATTACTTAACCTATTATAGGTATGGGTTAAGTAATAATTGTAATTACGAAGCAATAAAATACTTATCTTAACATACTAAGAAGGTTAGGTAAGATCGGTGTTTTCTATGAAGCTTTTCAAGGTAAACTAGTATGTTTAGTATGTAACATATGCACGTATTTAATAAGTCAATATTGACTGTAATAAAGTGCGAGAACGGGCTGCTGAGTTAGAATGGATGGTGGCAGCAACCTTTCTACTTTCTACCTTCTACTCTCTACTCTTCTACCTTTTCTACTACTCTACTTTCTACTCCTCTCCGTGTTCTCAGTCTCTCCTTCCCCCTTATTCTAAACTTCCCTTTTCCCTGACTACTCCTTCCACCTCTCTACCTCCCTTCCACCTCTCTACCTCCCTTCCACCTCTCTACCTCCCTTCCACCTCTCTACCTCCCTTCCACCTCTCTACCTCCCTTCCACCTCTCTACCTCCCTTCCACCTCTCTACCTCCCTTCCACCTCTCTACCTCCCTTACTCCTCTCTACCTCCCTTCCACCTCTCTACCTCCCTTCCACCTCTCTACCTCCCTTCCACCTCTCTACCTCCCTTCCACCTCTCTACCTCCCTTCCACCTCTCTACCTCCCTTCCACCTCTCTACCTCCCTTCCACCTCTCTACCTCCCTTCCACCTCTCTACCTCCCTTCCACCTCTCTACCTCCCTCACCCATTACGTCATTATTCATTTATTTTCCTCTCAATTTCCGATACTTTACAAACAGGTGTACAGATTCCTGAGCCTATTGGGCTCTATCACATCTACACTTGAAGCTGTGTATGGAGTCAGCCTCCACCACATCACTGCCTAATGCATTCACCCGTTAACTACTCTGACACTGAAAACGTTCTTTGTAACGTCCCTGTGGCTCATTTGGGTTCTGTTCGTGTGTGTGTGTGTGTGTGTGTGTGTGTGTGTGTGTGTGTGTGTGTGTGTGTGTGTGTGTGTGTGTGTGTACATACGTTCACATGACATTGTGGTGGTGTTGATTTATCATATCCCCTTTAGTTCAACCTTTAACCACAATCATTCCCGAATATTTTTGAAATATACAATTAAAGTTTTATTTCTTTTTCCTGAGCGACAATAGAAATGAATGAGACACTTTGCCTTTGCCTATATATATATATATATATATATATATATATATATATATATATATATATATATATATATATATATATATATATATATATATATGTTGTACCTAGTAGCCAGAACGCAGTACTTGGCCTACTATGCAAGGCCCGATTTGCCTAATATGCCAAGTTTTCCTGAATTTATATATATTCCGATTTTTTTTATTATGAAATGATAATGCTATCCATTTCATTATGCATGAGTTAAGTTCATTTTGTTTGAGTTAAAACTAACATAGTTATACGACCGAACGTAACCAACCCTACCTAACCTAACCTATCTTAACCTAACCTTACCTAACATAACTAAATAAATAATTTATGTTCCTAACATAATATAATAATAATATTTCAAATAAACCAATTGGAAACAATATTTTGAAAATAACGAAAATCTCTCTGCCTATTAGGCAAATCGGACCTTGCATAGTAGGCTGAGAAGTGCGTTCTGGCTACTAGGTACGATATATATATATATATATATATATATATATATATATATATATATATATATATATATATATATATATATATATATATATATATATATATATGACATTGTCAGACAACGGAGGAAGAATTGAAACATAAATTTCCTTAAATACTTTCGTATAATAATACATCTTCAGAAGATTCCTCCTGAAGATGTATTAATATACGAAAGTACTTAAGGAAATTCCTGTTTCAATTCTTGCTCCATGGTCTGACAATGTCACATTTTTCATCACGTGTAAATTTTCGTGATTTATACACGTACAGACACAGACACACAGACACACACACACACACACACACACATATATATATATATATATATATATATATATATATATATATATATATATATATATATATATATATATATATATATATATATGTATAATATATATTCATGCATATGCAAAATAACCACATATTAAAAAGAAATAATTGCTAGAGCACTTCTGACCTCCCTGGAGCCGTTGTCAGTAGCTGAATGCCACATTCTGTTATTGACAAAGGCCTGAGGGGGGAGGGGGTCGAAAGCTCTCTAGCTAATTTTTATTTTTTTAACATGTGGTTATTTTGTATTTAACAGATCAGCGATTATTGAACTTTGTTGCATATATAAAGCTTAAAAAACACACATCAGGAAGGGGGGGGTTTGAAGGATTAAAGAACATAGAAACGGTATTGGAGGACGGTATTGGAGGGGTACTTAGACATTACCTCAAATGCGTTATGTGTGCTTTTCTCCGAGGCTAAGGGTTGCCTTCTTCAAGCCTGAGGCTGGAAGAAGGCACTTGAAATGTTGTGAAATATTGGTTGTGATGCCCTAAGAGTTTTTTGTGATAGTTCAAAAATGTTACTGTCGGAAAACCCGACACCATTTACTAATATTAAATTACAATTAGCAGACGATATTGCTGCTAGGTTATATACACAAGTTAACCCATAGAAAATGTAGCCTGTAGTGGAATTTTCCGTCAATAGAAAACGGGTTATCATTGCCACGTCGCTATTAAATTCACCAACTATTCTACCAGGAATTATTCTTAATACGGAGGTCTTTGGACTTTTAACATCATAAAAACATCTCATGTGACTTAACTTAATTACCAGTACCAAAATAGAGTAAATGTTATCTTTCTACCAATTATTGACATCTGGATAAGGAGAGCCAAAGCGTCAATGGGAGAGAGGTCAGCCAATGTTAAGACCAGAGTCGCAGGAGCGAGTTCAGCTCCTATAATTCTCCTTTGGACGAAGTGTTACGGAGATCAAATTAGTGCTTCTACCATCATCAACACGCACTCACCATCTAAACAAGGGGAAGAGTCTTTCCGAAATCTTATCTAGTCATTTCCGGCCGGTAATGTCAGGTAGAAATGATTAATTCCGGTTAGGACACGAAAAAGTAAATAATCCATATGTAGAAGGTGAAGCAGTACAGTTACTTGGTACACCAGTACATGGTGGATCCCAGTCTCGACCACGAGGGTTATTTGGTGTCATCATCCTTGTTTAGACCTGGTTTGCTAGGCCTACCATACAATAAGATACGGCACACCCAATTTATTTATTAATATATTTAGTTTAATACTGTAATTTGATTGGCTGCATATTTAAATTTAATATAAACCCATCTAATGTGCATGCAGTCGATTTGTGAGAATATTGCAGAAATACAGTCTACTAAACATCATACAAATCGCAATCAAAATATATAAATTACCGTAAATATAAACACTATATAAATTCATATAAATTAAATAAATATAAATCTCTCAGTCGGTTCCCCACAATTATCTTAGGCACGCAAAAGGAAATATAACTTGGCATATACCACATATGTACTTATTAATCAGCCAAATAGTGACTATACTAGCAATAAGTCATATATGTACTATCGTGTGCGAGAGAGGGGGGGGGAACACAAAGGGGCTGGGGAGATGGGATGAATAAGGGGATAAGAGACCCATATTTCAATGCTTAATAATATTTTTCTGAGAGAAGGGGGAAGAGGGGAGACCAAGGGGCAAAGGGGGAGATAGGGTGGACGAAAAGGGGGACTAATGAAATGGGGGAGAGGTATAAGCAGAGTGGAAGGGGGAGGATGAGTGGCGGAAAGAGATGCGTTTCAATGACCCCTTTTCAACATTTTCAAAAGCTGAGTGCAAGTGGGATACAATTTGTGTGTGCAGCGGCCGGATATGTGTCCCAGAGTGAGGCGAGGCAGCTCGCATACGGCAGGTCATCACTCTCCTGTTGCAGTGATGGCTGGGACAGTGATGGCTGGGACAGTGATGGCTGGGGCAGTGATGGCTGGGGCAGTGATGGCTGGGACAGTGATGGCTGGGGCAGTGATGACTGGGGCAGTGATGGCTGGGACAGTGATGGCTGGGGTAGTGATGGCTGGGGCAGTGATGGCTGGGCCAGTGATGGCTGGGACAGTGATGGCTGGGGCAGTGATGGCTGGGGCAGTGATGGCTGGGGCAGTGATGGCTGGGACAGTGATGGCTGGGACAGTGATGGCTGGGACAGTGATGGCTGGGACAGTGATGACTGGGACAGTGATGGCTGGGGCAGTGATGGCTGGGACAGTGATGGCTGGTGCAGTGATGACTGGGGCAGTGATGGCTGGGGCAGTGATGACTGGGACAGTGATGGCTGGGGCAGTGATGGCTGGGGCAGTGATGGCTGGTGCAGTGATGACTGGGGCAGTGATGGCTGGGGCAGTGATGACTGGGACAGTGATGGCTGGGGCAGTGATGGCTGGGACAGTGATGGCTGGGACAGTGATGGCTGGGGCAGTGATGGCTGGGGCAGTGAAGGCTGGTGCAGTGATGACTGGGGCAGTGATGGCTGGGACAGTGATGGCTGGGGCAGTGATGACTGGGACAGTGATGGCTGGGGCAGTGATGGCTGGGACAGTGATGGCTGGGGCAGTGATGGCTGGGGCAGTGATGGCTGGTGCAGTGATGACTGGGGCAGTGATGGCTGGGGCAGTGATGACTGGGACAGTGATGGCTGGGGCAGTGATGGCTGGTGCAGTGATGGCTGGGGCAGTGATGGCTGGTGCAGTGATGGCTGGGACAGTGATGGCTGGGGCAGTGATGACTGGGACAGTGATGGCTGGGACAGTGATGGCTGGGACAGTGATGGCTGGGACAGTGATGGCTGGGGCAGTGATGGCTGGTGCAGTGATGGCTGGGGCAGTGATGGCTGGTGCAGTGATGGCTGGGACAGTGATGGCTGGGACAGTGATGGCTGGGGCAGTGATGGCTGAGCCAGTGATGGCTGGGACAGTGATGGCTGGTGCAGTGATGACTGGGGCAGTGATGGCTGGTGCAGTGATGGCTGGGACAGTGATGGCTGGGGCAGTGATGGCTGGTGCGGTGATGGCTTGTGCAGTGATGGCTGGGGCAGTGATGGCTGGGGCAGTGATGGCTGGTGCAGTGATGGCTGGTGCGGTGATGGCTTGTGCAATGATGGCTGGGGCAGTGATGGCTGGGGCAGTGATGGCTGGGACAGTGATGGCTGAGCCAGTGATGGCTGGGACAGTGATGGCTGGTGCAGTGATGGCTGGGACAGTGATGAACAAACAGCCTCGCTGTTTGAGTAGTGTCAGACAACACACACATTCAAAGTCTTTCAGCGCGTTGAAAGAGATGTTTTGCCTCTGTGCTCAGGTCGTTGGGGCTGAAAGTTCCCAAGTTGACATGTGGATCTAGACGACATTCGTCTTTTTCCAGACGTTTGGTGTCGGGAGAGTTCTTCATGAGCAGCTTGGCGGTTGTCCTGGTCTTGTATTATGACACCAATCATGACACCAGTCATGTCACCAATCATGGCACCAGTCATGTCACCAATCATGGCACCAATCATCAATCAGTCTCCTGGTTGGTGTCGGTAGGGCTCACGTTTCTGTCAATAATCTCTTACAGTATTATTTCATCCATTTTTGAGCGATGGAAAAGAAATTCCTGTAGAATATTTTAATAGGAGGGACCGATAATGTGTTATTGGTTGTTTCATCAGAGGTAGCAAGGCAGTAATTAAGCAGTTAGAATTACAAAGGAGGTTACCCCAGGCAGAAATCCGATTATCAGAGAAGGGATTAAGAAGCGGGCATATGGGAAGTGGTGAAATTAATTCCTACAAGTTGGACAAAAATGAACAGTTGCTGCAGCTCTCAGACTCCTGGTTGATACCTGGTTGATGGGGTTCTGGGAGTTCTTCTACTCCCCAAGCCCGGCCCGAGGCCAGGCTTGACTTGTGAGAGTTTGGTCCACCAGGCTGTTGCTTGGAGCGGCCCGCAGGCCCACATACCCACCACAGCCCGGTTGGTCCGGCACTCCTTGGAGGAAACAATCTAGTAGATGTCCACGGTTGTTCCTGTAATATTTCTGATGCTGACTCGTATTGTGACATTTTGTCAGTACTATAAAAATCTCGCAATTGGTATGGATTGGCCAGATAATAAATGGGTTGCAGTTATGCATTGGCAGTTAGTTGGTAAAGCCTACAATATCTTTATTGCCCGAGACTAAAAGTTTTAGTTATCAGTATGATAAAGAATGCATCTGGCAAGGATATGAACTCACCCCTGGGGGGGGGGGGTAGAAATAGCCTAAGCTATTCTACTAAGCTACTCTAAGCTAAGCTACTCCCTTTGAGATGTATTTCTTTCTTGTCTCAATAAACATACTTGAACTTGAACTCACCCCTGAAGCCCTCAGACAAACGTTTAAAGCAATTGAAGTATTCTTAATAAACCAGTAACGGACTGTGTTAGGATAATATTTGAGAAGCGGCTCATTTTCCCCACAGAAACGATTTCGATACACTAACAATTTTATTTTAGTAGACCTCTCATACATAACAGAAACGGAGGTTGTATGGAAAAGTTCAATCCAGTTCCGTCCAAATGTTTCAGCAGCAACTGTACCTCACATATTTCTTTTCCAAATAAACCTAAATATGTTAAGGGTCAAGGTGAGCACCGTAAACTCCCAGGGGGGCGCAGGATAATACAAACCCATCTCAAACTTTGCACTTTCTGAAAGAAAAAAGTCATTGCTATTGACTGCGGGATTGTGCACCCCGATAAAAGGCCGAGGGCTTGTACCTGGAGCAGGGCAGGGCAGGAACCACAGTTGGGTATATTGTAGTAACAGTTAAGTCAAGAGGTTGACTTTCAAATATTTATATCTAACAAGTTTTATGTGAGGGTGGAGTCTAGAAGGAGATTGTGAACCTGTGATACTAGGATTTGAAGATCCTATAATGCTGACAGACCGTAAGGTTGTACTGCCATAACCCGATACAGAGGATGGTGTGATGTACCCTTTGCAACCCGTTCTCGCAAATTTAATAAGTCAATATTGACTTATTAAATATGTGCATAGGTGACATACTTAACATAATAGATACCCTTAAAAAGATTCATAGAAAACACCGACCTTACCTAACCTTGTTAGTATCTTAAGATAAGCATCTTATAGCTTCGTAATTACAATTATTACCTAACCTATAATAGGTATAGGTTAAGTAATAATTGTAATTACGAAGCAATAAGATGCTTATCTTAAGATACTAACAAGGTTAGGTAAGGTCGGTGTTTTCTATGAATCTTTTTAAGGGTATCTATTATGTTTAGTATATCACCTAAGCACGTAGTTAATAAGTCAATATTGACTTTACGAATTTGCGAGAACGGGTTGACCCTTTGTATGCCTTGACTACATCTGATGTGTCTGGTAAGGCTATCTTGAGGTTATCTTGAGAGGATTTCGGGGCTTTAGTGTCCCCGCGGCCTAGTCCTCGACCAGGCCTCCACCCCCAGGAAGCAGCCCGTAACAGCTGACTAACTCCCAGGTAACTATTTACCGCTAGGTAACAGGGGAATCAGG